>NW_006159542.1:2138376-2164694 GCF_000334495.1 Tupaia belangeri chinensis
AGAGAGGGAGAAAGTGAGAAAGCAAGCCACTAGGTTCAGGACTTAAACCACGGTCAGCCATGTGAGAGTCCAGCACCCTAACCACTACATCACCTGCCAGTCCCTCCCACTATATTTTTTTAAATCTAATAGATCAAAAGTCTTGCTGATCTTATATATCCTTGTATTCCCAGGCCTGCCATTGTGTCTGCTGAATAATAATAATATTACCTAACATGGATTGGGCAATATAGTGCCTCTCTTCTAAATTTTTAAAAATTATTTATTATAATTATTATTATTATTATTAAGTTTTCTATAGGGCACAAGTGCTCAGCAGGGAGGGGAGAGAAAGTAAGAAAGCAAGGCACTAGGTCCAGAACTCGAACCACAGTTGGCCTGTGGGAGCCCAGTGCCTCAACCACCATGCCACCTGCTGGCCTCTCTTCTAAATTTTATATGCATTATCTCATTTGATCCATAAAACAACCCTATGAGGTTGGCTTCATTATTCCTATACTCATTTAGCAAGTTAAGCATGGAAACACTGAGAGGATGAGAACCTTCCCCTCAGGCTGAGGGAGTAAATGTTGGAGTTGGGATTTTGAACACAGGCATTGCGGCTGGACAGTCCATATGCATCCTGCTAAACCATGCTTCTAGGTCTCCCGCCTCCCCCATAAGTGACCTCAAGGAGAAAATTTTAATTAAATGTAAATGCTCCCTAGTGAGAAACATTAAATACCAAGGAGTAAGACTTCGCTAGGTAGAGTTACGCTTTAGAGGGATTTCCTCTCCCAAGATCCAATTTTTGCCCTCTTGGGGGCAATGTCATTCATTGAGAATGTACTTTAGAGACCTTTCACTATACATTTTCATTATGTCCCATATGGTTGTGCCTAAAAACACATGGTCTTGTTTTATGATTTTAATGATGTCTTCCTGTAAGTCTTATTCTGCATCTTGCTTTCTTTTTCCTCCATAAGATATCATGGGATGATATAGCTGTATTGATAGTCTCATTTTTAAACTGCTGCATGTTATTTCAATCATATCCACATTCCTGAATTTATTAAGTCCTTCTTCTGTTAGATATCCAGAATGTTTTGTGCTTCTTAGTCTTCAACAACTGCCTCGACGAATATCTTTATGCAGTCCTCCTTAGGCTCAGGGAGTGTTAGATGTAGATACCAAGACAGGAACAAAGGATGTGCAAAGGTATATCATTTTAATAGATACTGTCAAATCACACCCTAGGTTGGGTGTACCAACTTACCTTCCCACAGAGAATTCACGAGAGTACGCGTTTCCCTAAGTATTTACATTAAATATGACCTCTGTCTATCTTGGGAGATGTCAAACATTTGAATTAAATGAGTCACTTAAAAGTATTTTGATTACTCACCAGCTGATAGCAGCTTGTGTAAGAGGGAAGATGGGTAGCTAAGATGCTGCTGTGGGAAATGCCGACAAGTAGTAACAGCAACACCAGAATCCTGAAATGTCTTACCCAGAAATCCTCAACTGGGGCCTAACTCACTTCATAAAAGGTTAAGAACAATCATCACCTGGAAACAGGTACAGTTCGCTTCACAATGTGACAGGTACTCAATCTCTTTACCTATTTTCCAAGTATCTCAGGCACACATGAACACATCTCACACACACACACACACACTATTGAGAGTAATGGGAGCCAACAGGTGATGTGGTAGTTAAAGGTGCTGGACTGTCATCTAGCCAATCGCGCTTAGAGTCCTGGACATGGAGACCCGGAACTCATACCAGGCACGTGTGCATGTGTGTCCCAAATCCCAGGAGGAAAATGGAGGAGAAGGAATTATAGCGTGGTCATCCACCTTGGGGAATGATTTCTCACTTTCCCTCTCTCTCTCTCTCTGTCACCAACGAGTGCACGTGCCTTATGGCAAAAACCTAAAAACTAAATATACGTAGAGAGAGACTAAAGGAAACCAAACACTCAAAGTAAATGAAGTGCTGAAAAGGCAATCCCTATAAGAGAAAGAAAATCCACTTGATGGAGGAAACACTGAATATCCTAGAAAATACTAAAAACTTTAAAGAACAGCAAGAACTTTATTCATATGATAAAATCCTAGTCTTTTAGAGAGGAGAAAAAAAGGATTTACAGTACATTTAGTAAAAATGCCATTTTCTTCCTCTTTTTTTCTCTCCCTTTCCCATAAGCAGACATTCCCCACTTAAAAAAATGCATAGTTACAAAATTTAATTGCCTACAAAATTATAACAAAAAAAGTGTGGAATGACATTCTGTATCATCAAAATTCAAGTTATAGTTAATATGGCTCTTTCTCAAAAGTATATCTTAGTGAGACCAGCAGTTAGCGTAATGGCTATGTCGCTGGATTCCCACGTAGTCGACCACGGTTCGCATCCCGGACCCGGTGGCTTAAAACTCACGCCGGGCATGTGTGCGTGCGTGCCCAAGATCCTGAGAGGAGAATGGAGGAGAAGGGATTGTGGCATGGCCATCCCCCCTGGGGGGTGATTTCTCACTTTCTATCTCTCTGTCTCTCTCTGTCTTTCTGGCGAGCACACGTGCCCTATAGCAAAAACTTCTCCAAAAAAAGAAAAAAAAAGTATATCTTAGTCTTCAACCTTGGCCTAAAAATGACTGTCCTGCTGGGACCAGCAGGTGGGAGTGGTCAAGACAACTGGATCCCACACGGCCAGCTGAGCAGTTCAGGTCCTGAACCTAGCAGCTTAAACACACCAGGCTCATTTAAGTTTTTGTCCAGTTGGAAGAAAGGGGACTGTGGTGTGGCCAGCTCCCTGAGAGGTGCTTCTTCCCTCTCTCTCTGTCTCCATCTCTAGCAAGCACACACAATTTGTAGCAAGCAAGCAAGCAAGCAAGCAAGCAAGAAAGAAAGAAAGAAGAAAAAAAGAAAAAGAAAAAGAAAAAGAAAAAAAAAGAACAAGAGAAAAAAAAAAAGACTGTCATGAGCTGGGAGGCCACACTCTAGAAAGAGAAGAGCACCCAGGAAACCACACTTGTTGAGCACCTACTATGTGCTTTACACATGTTCTGTAACTTAATCCATGTCACCATCAGCTGAGGTATATGAGAGGAAACTGAAGCTGAGAGAGGTTAATAGTACTGAAGCTCTTCGTCCAGCAATCAGAGGAGCAGGGACGTGAACTGAGGCCTGATGACTCCAAAGTCTGACTGCCATCCTCCCTGCCGCCTGCTGACACTGACAGAGTCCAGTGACTGCTCAGACAGTTAGGGTTGTAAAATAACCTGAACACAGACAAGTTCCTGGCGTATTACTACTTCCCACTAGACAGAGGAAGTAACTCCTTCGACTGCTGTTTATAAGTTTCTGGAACTGCATTTTGTTTTCAAAGTTCCTGGAATAAGATCAAGGCAAAATAACACTTATAGGAGGAAGACAGCATTCAGAAAACTTGTTATAATGTAAGATCCATTTTGAGATATCCCATTAAACCCAAAAAAGGCCAAGACAGGGGTAGCTACAGAATTTACAGCTTTTACAGCTGATTTTTCCTGGCTTGGAGTCTGATGCCTACAGTAACAATCAGGCATCCTTAACACTGAAAGTCAAGGCCCACGCTGAACAAAGGCCAGTTCACTAAAATCACTTGTTCATTGTTCCATCTGCTTCCCGAACTAAATGGCACCTCACCCACAAAAGCACCATTGTCCAAACACCCGCCAAATGATCATGAAAAATGTATATGATCTCAGAGACAAACACACTTTCTGAAACGATTTAAATATTTGACAAAATTCTGATGAGTCAAAATCTATGCTAATCATAACCACTTACCTGGGGCTGTGAAATTACAGGGGTGGAAACAGAGGCAGAGGCCATGATGGCACCGGAGATGTGGGCGGCAATCAGGCCCAGCACCACAGTGCAGGACACAGGGGTCAAATGCTCTTGCTTGCTGATCAGACAGAGGTCATGCTAGGAGATATTGTGTACCTGGAAAAAGACAGGAAATCGCACAGTCAGCATGAGCGGACTAACATGAGAATAAAGTACCATTGGCCAGAGGAAGCAAAAATCCCTTATAACAAGTGCCAAACACTGGCTTCATGTAAACAGAAATCGGGAAGGTAAGACTTAATGTGTAAAAGACATGACTTGTGGACCATTCATCCAAAGGAGATTATGTTGACGTATTTTCATAAATTTAAATCCAGCTCTGTGTGCCAGCTAGATATTTGAGGGAGACAGTTCGAAGCTGTAGAGATGAGAATAGTGGGCCAGGGAAGAAGCCATGCTGTCATAGTAAAGGATTTGAATGATCTGCAGGGAGAGCTCACTGTTTATGTGCAAAGGACAAAGAGAACATTGCCATCAAATGCCTAGAGATCAACCATTCAGTCATGCCTCTTTGCAGATAAAAAAAAAACAGGTGCAGAGAAGAGAAGAGACTAGGTCACACGTTTAGTAAATGGCAGAACAAGGACTAGAGCAATGACCGCAACTCCCAGCCCGGTATGAAACATAAAGTGAATATGTTTCCATGTTTACATTTCCCGAAGGAACTTAAAGTCTAGACACCCCAAAATGATGGGAGTCAGTTATGAGAATAAGTCAGGTACTTGGATAGGTGAGTAGGAGGGCTTCATAAAATAAATCAGACTTCCACATATGTAAGAAACAGTGCATTTCTAAAATCCTTTCGACATCCTTGGAGAAAAGATGCTAAATAAGCACAAAGTATAATCAAATCTTCTCTTATTAATGCAAGGTCAAATGGAATTAAAGTACAAGTTTATCTTGGTGCAAAAACTATTAAAACCTATTAAGTTTTTTTACAATATACATTTCTCATGAAACATATGGCATGTTAAACAAAATGTAGGCTACCAATATCTATTCTTAAATACTTGTACCATACACTCAGGTCCAACATCAATCGGCCAAGATAAGTCATTAAGCAAAATAACCTTAAAATATTTTCAGTATTCAGAGTAAAGAAAGTTGCCCAGAAGGGGAATATAAGCACCTTGCTTGTAGTAAGGAAAACAATATAAAAATGGATGTGACACACAAGACCTGTTCACATGGTACCATTGTTGACCACAGAAGAAGAGATATAGGGACCAGGAGTTAATGAAAGCATACTGGATGTCAATCTTTGGAACCGCTACTTTATGTAAAGTTTGAGGCAGAAATTATTAGCTCATTTCATAGAAGAGATACCTAAAGCTTTTTTTTATTTCTTGAGAGATTTTTGCTATCAGGCACATGTGCTCGCCAGAGATAGAAACAGAGAGCCAGAAAGTGAGAAATCACCTCCTTCCCCAGTAGGGATGTCCACACCATAATTCCTTCTCCTCCATTCTCTTCTTGGGATCTTGGGCATGCAGGCACAGGTGCCCAGCATGATTTTGAATCGGGTCTGAGACTTGAACAGTGATTGATTACGTGGGAGTCCAGCAATGTAACTATTCTGCCATCTGCTGGTCCCAACACCTGAAGCTTTGAAAGGTTACACAACATCCCACAGTCACACAATAAGGATATAAAAAAGCTGAAATTTAAAGCTCATACTCTTTCCACAGATCAACCTTCCCAGTAATGAAGAATTGAGAAGAGATGAAGTGTGCGTGCAGTCTTTAAACGAAAATATCAGTCCAGAAGAAAGCAGGATGAAGGTCAGGTGACCTGCAGAGTGACCCTGAGACAAAGAACCCTGGGCTGCTCTCATCTATATAAAGCTTCAATAATGTGTTCCTCCTTTTATGTTTCATATCTTCAAGTCGCCTAATAAATAAAGCAGATTACTACTTTCATATCTTCAAGAAGAAAAATAAGACAGGAAATTAATGCCTTGCCGAGAGTATCCAAGGCATATCTAGCTTTGAGACTCTGTAGGACCTATTGACACATTACAAGAACCCCTCATAAAATAACCTATGGTTACTTAACTCTGCCAAATGCAATGCTAACCATTACTCCAAAGGTATAGATCAGCTCTTTCTTGGGAGAGATGTCTTAAAATTATACCTATGAAATCTATTTACTTTCCAACTTATTTACAAAACTGCATAAGTAAGTCATAGGAATACTAGAAAACATGACCAAAAAGACAATAGCCTAAGTAATAACATTATTCACTGAGTTTCCAACCAAGTAAGCTGGTTGACTTTAACATACTCCTTGCCTTACTAGAGCCAGAAAATGACAACTATAATTTTGCACAGGAGTTTTTAAGAAATACACCCTGTCTGATCTCTTCTAGGTACTTGGATACCTGTTTGGCAGTTCTTCCAACCTGACATCAACCTAACTCTATTTCCTTCTCTTGAGTTCTCAAACTGTGTCCCAGCCATAGAAAACTACAAAGCTCTGTAGGACCAGCAGTTAGCATAATGGCTATGTCGCTGGATTCCCATGTAGTCGACCATGGTTCATGTCCCGGACCCGATGGCTTAAAACTCACACCGGGCGCGTGTGCGTGCATGCCCAAGATCCCAAGAGGAGAATGGAGGAGAAGGGATTGTGGCGTGGCCATCCTCCCTGGGGGGTGATTTCTCGCTTTCTGTCTCTCTGTCTCTCTCTGTCTGTCTGGCAAGCGCACGTGCCCTATAGCAAAAACCTCTCAAAAAAAAAAAAAATCTACAAAGCTCTATAGGTTTGCCCCACTAACATTAGGCTCTCCAATGTCCTTAGGCCAATGGAGCAAGTAATCTCTGGCAGCATTTATGCTGGATTTACATGTGACAATGATGACTGTCCTAGAAAATGTGTGAGAAAAAAAAAAAAAAAAAAAACACTAGGAGTTGGCTTCTGAGGAGGATGGTCATGCCAAGAGACAATGACCTTGCTAATTACTGAGGGCCACACCTAAATACCTAAAAGAATGTCTCTGGATTAAGGCAAACTTTCCTTTGGTTACTTGTAGGACTGATGCTGGCTCCCTCCCCAGGCCTCACAGGAAGATGAATTCCTAATCAGTAAACTGATCTACTACAAACCTAACCTTTTTCCTTCATCTGGACTGCAGTCAAGCACTGACTCACATAAGTCTCTTAAGAGAACACAGGGCAATTCCCAATACTGAATTACATAGGCTTTCCTCTCTAGGGTAAGGGATAGAGAAAAACCCAAATTCACCAGACAAATGAGATATTATGGTTCAAAACAAGAGAAAGCTGTAGAATTATAGCAAATATTTACTTAAGAAATAAGTGTTCTACATAAAAGAAAACTTCAGAGAATTTCTAGTTCACATTCTTGAAATTTGGGAGGATCCAGTAACACCTTTGAACACAGAGAAGGTAGTTATGAAAAGAAATAAGATCAGAAAAGAATTTGCATTAACAAAAAAGAAAAAGAAAATTTGGATTATGAACTTGAATTAAGGCAGTCAATAAAGCAGGAAGCATAAAATCAAATAAAAATAATAAAATTAGTGGGGTTAGAAAATGGTGCATTTGCGACACTCTGCAATGCTGATGCACATGGAATGGTTCTGAGTTTGTATCCAGAGACCTTCCTGAGTGCATGAAACATGCCTATGTCCATGATCAGGGCTGGCTGAAGCTGGGAATAGATTGTGGCACCATGACCTCGTTGAAGGTTGTGCTCTTTCTCTCCTTGTCTCATTCACGAATGGAAGAAAAAATTAAACAAACTTTAAAACATAAAATAATAATAGTGAAGCAGAAAATAAGCTAGAGTTTCAGGTCATGGGGGCAGGGTGGGAAATAAAGAGAGAAAGATTTTAAAGATTCCATCCCCAAAACAGAACAGGTGAACAAAAAGTACTAAAAGAGAAAAAAAAAAAAAAAAAAGAAACCACCAAATTGAAATCAAGAAAGAATAAATTTATATTCAAATCTTTAGCAATGGATTAAACAGACAAATAACAATTCAGATAAAATGGAGGGAAAAAAAATCAATTCGAAATTTGTATATCATCTTGCAGAGAACTCTATAATCTGGTAGGAACCAAGTAGAAAAACTCTTGACTCCAAACCTGGAGGAACAGGAAGATAAGTATAGGAAGGCCAGAGTTTGTCTCTCTTAGCCTCTGTTCCCCCTACCAGTGCTAAATAACATCTGAAGACGGTCTTATGTCATATCTAAAGGCTAAGACTGGAAGAATTCTCTCTAAAACCTGAGCAAGTGAGAAGGCTTAACAATAATATCACCAAGAAGATATGGCACTCAATGAAACAAAAACAGGATGCTTAAAAACCGGTAATCTGGGGCCAACAGGTGGCCCAGTGGTTAAGATGCTGGATTCCCACGTGGCAACTGCAGTTCAAGTACTGGACCCAGTGGCTCAAAAATCACACTGGGTGGTATGTGTATTCCCAAAATCCCAGGAGACGGGGAGGAGAAAGGATTGCAGCATAGCCATCCCCCCTTGAAAGTGATTTCTCCCTTTCCCTCTCTCTGTCTCCGTCTCTCTCTGGTGAGTGCATGTGCCCTATGGCAAAAACTTTAAAAACAAACAAAAATCCTGATATTCAAAATTCAGTAGACAGTGGCACAGCAGTAAAAACACCATGCTCTGCAAGGCAATCCCCTGACAGAAACTTTTTCAAATATACTGGGCATACATGTGATCATAATATGGACTGGCTAAAGGCTGGGGTCGATCATGGCATCAGGACCCTGTTAGGGGTGATGTCTCTGTCTCTATCTCTTTCTCTTATTTATGGAAGAAATATACCTTAACTTTAAAAAATTCAATAGAAGGATCGGAATACAAATTTAAGAAACTTACCCAAAATGAAGAACAAAAATCAAAGTGAATAAAAATAGAACAGTTAAAAATGAGAAAGCTAAAAGATGTAGTCCTGAAGGTCTATCAGCCAAACAAAAGGAATTCCAAAATAAAGGAATAAAGAAAACTGAGAGTGTGTGAAATCAAATAACTTAGAATATTTCTTAAAATGAAAGGTTATATATTTGGAGACTAGAATAGCCCACCAAGTGCCTACCTGCCCTGCCCACCTTAATTGATTTTAACATGCCCAGATTAAGCACACCATCTAGCAATATAAGATTATTTTTTAACACTGGGGGTTTTTTAAAACCCCTATAAGATATCAGAAAGGCCTAATAAACACAGGATTAGGAATCTCAAAGTTTTTGGATAGCTCCACAGTAACCCTGATGCTGGAAGACAATGGAGCAATGGGGAAAGTAATTTACAATGGATAATTCTACTAGATGTCTTCTGCAAAACAGAGGACACTAAGAAAAAAGGGTATATACAAGAAATAGAAGTCCAATATAAAAGAAAAACAAAAATGAATTCCTGGCATGGTAGCAAAAGAGACAACTAGATGGCAGATAAGAAGACTCAAAGGTTTCCTTTGATCTAGGAAATTATAACTAATGTGAAAAGACAACCCTCAGAATGGGAGAAAATATTTGCAAATTATTTCTCGGACAAAAGATTGCTACCTAGAATATATAGGGAACTCAAGCAGCTCACCCATTTTTTTTAAAAAGGGATAATTGAATTAAAAATTTGGTCAATTAATTGAATAGACAATTCTACAAGGAAGACGTACAAATGGCCAAGAGTCCTAGGAAAAAAATGTTCCAAGTCTCTAGTCATAAGGGAAATGCAAATTAGACTACAATGAGATATCATTTAAACCTAGTTAAAATGGCTAGGATCAAAAAAATAAAGAATGTTAAGTGTTTGCAAAGCTGTCGTGATAGGGAACTCTTTTACACGATTGGTGGGATTGTAAATTATTCCAACTTCTGTGAAAAACAACATGACAGCAGCCTCAAAACCTTACAAACAAAACTCCATATGACCCAGTAATCCCAATTCTTGGTATCTATCCAAAGGATAAGAAAATACTCAGTCAGAAAGACACCTGTATGGGACCAGCAGTTAACGTAATGGCTATGTCACTGGACTCCCACGTAGTCGACCGCGGTTCGAGTTCTGGACCTGGTGGCTTAAACTCATGCCAGGCGCGTGTGCGTGTGTGCCCAAGATCCCAAGAGGAAAATGGAGGAGAAAGGATTGTGGCGTGGCCATCCCCCCTGGGGGGTGATTTCTTGCTTTCTGTCTCTCTGTCTGTCTCTGTCTGTCTGGCAAGTGCCCTATAAAAACCCCTCAAAAAAAAAAAAAAAGAAAGAAAGAAAGAAAGACATCTGCACATCCATGTTTACTGCAGCACTATTTATAATTTCTAAAATGTGGAATCAACCTATGTGTCCAAAAACTGATGGCTGGGTTGAACACTGGACACATACATACTATGCAATATTACACACTTTTAAGAAACAATAAGATCTTATTGTTCGACTCAACATGGATAAATATAGAAGACTTACTGCTGAGTGAAGTGAACCAGACTTCAAAAGAAACACATTGTATATCTCCACTCAATTTGTACAAAGTATCTATACTTTATAGCAGAGGCAGAGAGATCTAAAGAAGTGATAGTGGAGAGAATAGATGTGGATACTAGAAATGGTAAGGGAGGAAAGTAGTTGGTAGATAGTGGGTGGTGGATGGTGATGTGAGAAAAAAAAATTTAGGGTAGTTATATCTGCTTAAATGTGTGATTTGTCTATTAAATCAGTCTGCAGGTTATTTTATGAATGCTTTATTAAATTATGAAAGTTCAAGCACAAATAATTTTTGGAGACTATAAATAATAAACTTATGTTTACAAGATAAAAACAAATCAAAACTTTCTTTGGTTCTGTCTGAAAATAGCTCACTCTAGTGTATACCTGTTAATTAATCTGTCATCAGAAGAACACTCTGCCTAAACGAAAGGGCTAATTACTGTGCAAAATGTTTACAATTTTTTGTGTGAAATTGTAGTTTATCATTAGTTTGCATCTATAAGCTATTCTTACAAATATTACTTGTATTTTAGTACATATAACTTTATAGTTTGAAGTTTGTATCTGTGTATTTACAAGTGAAATTTATTTTACCAATGTTTCTGAATGAACTAAACAAAGCTTCTGGTTGTGGGAAAAAATTTTCTTCTATTAAAAAAAAAAAAAAGACTCAAAGGTAGCCCTGACAGAATAACTGTCCATCTGTATATATTGAGAACAGGTTTCTGTATCCTAAAGGAGAACAAAAAATTTGAAGAGGAAAAGGAGTCATAGAATTCTACATGGCTCAGAGATGAATAACATTAATAAGATCATCATCACATTAACAATGAATAATGGCCTAGTCAGAATCATGACCTAACTATAATAGGACCAGAATGCACAGAATGGAAGTATGTATATATGGAACACCTTCTCATATGAAATCTATATTTAAAACTGGTAAGTTAAAAGCAGAATTAAAAATTTTATAAGTCTACAATGTATACATATTTTAAACTAAAATAATGCAAATTAAAAAAAATTTTTTAAAGAAGTAGAAATCTTAAATTTGGGCCAGCCAGCATGGTGGTTAAGGCAGCTGGATCTGATAAGGTCTTCTGCACTGTTCAAGTCCTGGACCTGGTGGCTTGAAAAACACACCAAGCACATGTTTGTGCATACCCAAGGTCCCAAAAGGAGAGAGAAATAAAGGAGAAGGAACTGTGTATAAAGGAGAAGGAACTGTGTAGTGACCATTACCCATGGGGGTTACTTTCTTTCTTTCTCTCTCTCTCTCTCTCTCTCTCTCTCATGCTTGTGAGTGAGCACATGCACACACCCCCTGGCAAATTAAAAGAAAGCAAGCAATAAAAAGACAAGAAAAGAATGAAACAAGAAGAAAAACAAGAAAAAATAATATCACTCTTCAAACTAAAAATTTAACATGACAAGAGGCAGACATGCCTCTACAGAAAGCCAAGAATGCGATGGAAGACTGGCTTGGAAAAAAGTACACGGCTATAATAATGGAATTTACTGGACTGATTAGAAATTACAGATATAAAGCACAGAAAATAGACTCAACATAAGAACAATTGGCATACTTAAGAACAAATGGAACAAAAGTTATTTAACAATAAAAGTAAACTCCTGGGAGCCAACAGGTGGTGTGGTGATTAAGACACTGGACTCCCATGTGATCGAACACAGTTTGAGTCCTGGGTCTGGTGGTTTGCTTTCTCACTTTCTCTCTCTCGTTCTTTTTCCCTCTGTTTGTCTCTCTCTCTGGGGAGTGCATGTGCCCATAGCAAATTTAAAAATAATAACAATAATTAATAAAATTGAATAATTCTTTTAAAAAAGTAAACTCTCCTAACTCCTACAATTCAGGCACAAAACAAAAAACACATCTAATCAATCAATAGGCAGAAGACCCTAAATATATATTTCTCCAAAGAAAATACACAAATGGCCAACAAATAATGTAGAGATGCTCAACATCATTGATTATCAGAGAAATACAAATCAAAACTACAATGGGGGGACCAGCAGATGGCATAATGGTTACGTTACTGGGCCCCCACATAGTCAGTGACAGTTCGAGTCCCAGACCTAGTGGCTTAAAACTCTCACTAGGCATGTGTGCACGTGTGCCCAAAATCCCCAGAGGAGATTCCAGAGTGCCAATCCTCCCTGGGAGGTGTTTTCTCATCTTCTGTCTCTCTTTCTCTGTCTCTCTGGCGAGGCACATGCACCCTAAAGGAAAAAAAAAATCCCTCAAAAAAAAAAAAACTCAAAAAACAAAACTAAACAAAACACTACAATGGGATATTACCTAATACTGGTTAGAGTGGCCATTATTATTTTAAAATACACACACATAGAGAAAATAAGTATTGGTGAGATTGTAGAGAAATTGAAACCTTTACATACTAGGTAGATGTTAAAATAGTGCAGTCACTTTGGAAAACTGTATGGAGGTCTCTCAAAATATAAAAAATAGACTACCCCATGATCCAGCAATCCCATTTCTGGGTCTACCTCCAAAGAAACTTAAAAGGATCTTAAAGAGGTATTTGTATGCCCAAGTTCACAGCAGCATTATTCACAATAGCCAAGAGGGAGAAACAACCCAAGTGTCCAATGACAGATGAACAGATATAAACGGAACGTGGTATATTTATACACAGTATTATTCAACCTTTAAAAAGGCAATTCTGACACATACTACAATATGGATGAACCTCAAGCTAACTGAAATAAGCCAGTCACAAAAAAGACAAATAGCGTGTGATTCCACTTAGATGAGCTAGCTAGTGTAATCAAATTTATAGGGACAGAAAGTAGAGTGATGTTTGCCAGGGACAAGGGCAGAGAGAAGAAAGAGGAGTCGTTGTTAAATGTTTATAGAATTGGTGTTTTATCAAATAAAGAGTTCTAGAGATTGGTTGCACAATAATGTTAATATACACTTAAATGGCTAAGAGAGGACATTTTATCATAACTTTTTAAAGAAGTTCTCCACGTTCCAAGAAAAAGTATGAAGTAACTGAACAACAGTTAAAACAAAGGTTTACGTTACTGAACTTCAAAAGTTAAAAGAATTCCCATTAAATAAAAAAAAAAAACAGGGGAAAAAAATCAAATCATGATGGGGAATACATTGGGCTGGTCATAGCCATAATCCTGACCACAAGAGATGATACGACAAAGGAACGAATTTCAAGACTTTCTCAGGGATATGACATGACTCAAAAAGTCTACATTCTGCCAGACTGTCACTTACTTGCAAAAAAGAGCAAGACATACTTTTAAATATAAAATAATCAAGATATATTGGGTCATTTTTCTACATAAAAATATGTCATAGCTTTCCCAATGACCTAATATGTTACCCCCCCCAAGCCATTTGATAACATAATACGACTTCCCATATGACAAAAGTTAAATAACGTGCTCAAGAGAGTTTGCCATGAGCACCCAGTCAATCCATATAAACACAGAATGCCTGTAATAATAGTGTCAACAAGAAAGAATGCAGTTGTAACTATTGGGGATAAAAAGCTACACAACTGAATGCGTACAACTAATTCTCCATCTTTCAAGTAAGAAGCTAGTCAATACTATTTTACTTTTGAAGTTGATACAAAATCAGATTTTGGGGGACCAGCAGTTAGTGTAATGGCTATGTTGCTGAACTCCCATGTAGTTTACCATGGTTCAAGTCCCAGACCTGGTGGCTTAAAAAATCACATCGGGTGCGTGTGCGTGCGTGCCCAAGATCCCAAGAGGAGAATGGAGGAGAAGGGATTGCAGTGTGGCCATCCCCCCTGGGGGGTGATTTCTGGCTTTCTGTCTCTCTATCTCTGTCTGTCTAGCTAACACACACGCCCTATAGCAAAAACCTCTCAAAAAAAAAAAAATCAAATTTTGGACCAGCAGATGGCGTAGCAATTATGTTGCTGGACTCCCATAGGGACAATCAAGATTCAAGTCCCAGACCCGGTGGCTTGAAACATGTTGGGCACACGTGCATACATGACCAAGATCCCGCGAGAAGAAAGAATTGCAATGTGGCCATCTCCCTGGGGATGATTTCTCACTTTCCCTCTCACTGTCTCTGACTGTCTCTCACCAGCAACCTCACAGACCCTACAGCAAAAACCTAAACAACAACAAAAGTCAAAATTTCAGGTTTAAAGAACCAGAAAAGAAAAGGAAAGGGGGAAAAGTGACGAGAAATTGTTGCATTAAACTTTTTATCTGAGCTAGCTAATCTCACCACTGCCTCCTATAAAGCCTGAGAGACAAATGGACCAGCTAGGATGAAGAAAACTAGGCTCACTTTCAGAGCCCATTTGCTTCACATGAAGAGTTAAACAAAGACATTAGAAAAGCACTTGAGAACCCAAAGAAGTTCCTTATGTTTGGTTTTAAAATACCATCTCTACCTGTGACTTCAGAACTCTCCTCCCTTTCTCAGAGAATCAGGTCTAAGATCTTACTTCAATATTCTCACAGAAAACAATATATTTCATGTTTCTAAGTCTTTCCTTTTCCACATATAAGATCAGTTTTTTCCATTTGGTTCTCCAGCTTTTCAGTCAGACTTTTTATCCTCTATTTGGCTTAAAAGTTGGCATTCTTTCCAAATGGCACAAAGCTGAGGGCATTCCAAGAAAGAGTACAACTAGTCCATCCTGCTCATGCTGACTACAGCACGAGAAACCCAAGTGCCACGTGGCACCTTTTTACGTGGGGTTTTTAAATTTTATTTTATTTATTTCTTCCATGTGTAAGAGAGACAGAGGAAAAGAAAGACAAAGACAAAGAGACAGTGCCTTCTACAAGGTCTCAATGCCGCATCCACCCCCAGCATCAGTCAGCTTTAGATCGTGGGCAAGCACGTGGCCCGTGTACTCAGAAGTCTAGACTTAAACCAGAAACTTTCTAGTGTGAGAAAGTTGGAGAGCATCACAGTTTATCTCTGAGCCACCCCCTGACCCTGTTTTTATGAATTTTATTATTCAGAGTCTTGTCTTGTAGGAATTTTAAAAATTGACCCAAAATTACATAAACTACCATTGTGGTTTCAAAGACTATATTGATAGGCATACAGTTTTCCCCTTCGAAGTGTTCCTGAAGGGGAGAGACACTATCCTGAAACTTATTAAAATCACCAGGAATGGTAAAACCATTTACAGAATAACCTCAGAACAGTTGTCCCTGATAGGGCAACAGATACATATATTTATATATATATAGGCTAGACCCCATTCACAGTCTCAAAGTCAGGCCAGTTTGTATAGTAATGCTTAGAAAATTGGGTGAAATTTCTCTCTTTCTAGCAAACACACATGCCTCTGGCAATTAGAAAAAGAAACAGTGGGGCTACCAGGTGGCATGTTGGTTAAGGGCACTGGACTCCCCATGGCCGACCGTGGTTCAAGTCCCTGACCTGGTGGCTTGCTTTCTCACTCCTTATCTTTCTTTCTCTCCCTCTCTCACTTTGTCCCTCTCTGGTAAAATTTAAATAAATAAACAAATAAATAAATATTTATATAAAAAATAAAAAGTAGTCAAGTAAACATACACACACACATATGCACACTTTTTTAAATATTGGTAGAAGTGAAGGGAAGGGAAAAGGGGAAGAAAAGAAACCAAATGTGGATGGGGGTAAAGTGTCGAAATAGCTAGTCAGAATATAGAAGTTTGTGACTGTGAAGACAAATGATTCAGCCCCAAATACAAACTTTCAACAGCAGAGGATCTGTGGATGAAGGTGGCTTCCATTATTTAAGATTTCAAGTAGCTTAAAAATCACCATCTTTGGGAAAATCATTCAAAATCAATGCTTACTGCTTAGTTTGAAAGCACACCTCAACACGAGGAAGTTATGCTTGAAAGAGCGTTTTCTGATGTGCTTTTATACAATACAGGAAAGTAGCACACAAATATATTTCTGGTATAGATGCCATTGTTGTAACCTTTCTGGAATGCATTATGGATCTGTATATGTATGTATGGTTTGCATTAAGATCCTAAAAAGTATGCTGAATCAGAGGGTATGTAACACCACCACTAGGAATTTAGACTGTGGATAAAATATTAAGGGTAAAAGTCTTGGTACATTGTTTAATGCAGTATCATGGGTGACAGGAAAGTTTTAGAAACAATCTAAACATCTAATACTAAAGTAAACTTACCAGCTGAGCTATTAAAAGCTATGAAAACATTTATGTTTACATACAATTAAATTTTAAGAAGCCAATACAATTAAATCATATTGAAATATCTATCTCTTTCTGGAAAAAAACATACACACAGAGAAAGATAATATATATACTATATTTATTATATCCTGAGGTGGTATGGCTTACGGAGACCAGATATAATCACCAGTTTCAACTAAAAAATAAGGTAAAATATACAAAACATTGGACATTGGGCAATAAGACCAATGATCTCCAAGAAGCAGAAAAAGAGCAGGTGAGCTGTATGACGACCCCAACTTCCTGCATTGTGAATATCCTGGCCACAGTACAGGGAATATGCAGGTGGAGCCCAGAGAACTTACTGAGTTCAAGAGGCAGATTGGAGAATCCAACAAGTTCAAGGCAGCTATAGTACCAGAGAGAAAAGAACTGGAAAGACAGAAAGTTCCAGAAATCTGCAAAGTGTCCCCCTTGAGTAGTCAACAGAAAACTTACAGAAAATGCATTCAAGGAAACTGTTGGAGGCTGGAGAGATACCCATCTGAGCACCTGGTGCTCACACAGAACTGGGAATAGTCTCTGTTCCTACCAGCAAAGCCAGAAAAACCTCATGAATTATGGAACATTCAGCAGAATACTCAGAAGCATCTTGTCTCAGAAGTGGAGAATAATTAGCCCGAGACTAAACACTGAGCTGATCCTGCCCAACAAATCTTAAGATATAAAAACATCAAATTTTTTCCAAGTAATTAACAGTGACCCAGAACAAAGTTTGAGAATATTTATAGGAACATGAACATATCAACATTCAACAAGGTAAAATTTACTTGGCCTGGCATCCAATCAATGATTACCCATCATACACAGAAGCAGGAGAATATGACCCACAAGAATGAGAAAATTCATCATTCTATTGAAATAGACCTAATATTGGCACAATTCGTAGAGTCAACAAGTACACTGAAAGAGGTTTTACAACTGTATTCCAAACATTCAGAAAGTTCAGAGGGGACATAAAAAATGTAAAAGGTCTAAATAAAACTTCTAGAGATGAAAAATACATATAAAATGAAAAGTACCCTGACGGGATGAATAGAAAATGTGCCATTATAAGAACTCTCCAAAATGAAACACTAATAGAACAAAAACAAGAAAAATTGAAAGGAATCCATGCTCTAGGTCAGAATCAAGTGGACTAATACACAGGGAACTGGAGTGCCCAAATAAAACAGAGCAACAGAAAAGAATATTTTTTTAAATGTAAGCTAAAGATTTCCAAATTTAAACCATAAACACACAGATTCAATAAGCTCAATGAACTATAATTGCAAGAAACAAATAAAAAAGCACAAAGAAATGTCACAATAAAGTTTATTAAAACATAATGATAAAGAAAACCTTTAAAGTTAGTGAATTAACAAAGACATGTGGCATAAAGACAAACGAAAATAAGAATGACAGCAGATTTCTCATCAGAAACAATGTAAGCAAAAAGACAGGGGATCAATACCCCAAAGTAAGTGGATGGAGGTGGGGAAATAGACGATGAATCAGAATTCTATACCAATGGAAAATGTTTTTCACACTGGTTCCAGAGTACAGTGGTTAAGTGCTATACAATAGGAGATCCCACATGGCAAACTAACATTTGCATTCTGGCCCCAGTGGCTTGAAAAACACACCAGGCACATGTGCATGGTTGGCCAAAATCCTGATGGGATGGAGAAATGGAGGAAAAATAATTTTGACATGACCATGCCCTACTGGGAAATGCTTTCTGTCTCCATCTTTCTTCCTCTCTCCTCCCACCCCCACCACCTTGCCCATCCCCCCCAAAAAAAAAAGTTTTTCAAGAATGAAAGTTAAAAAAAAATTTAATGTAAAAAAACCTGAAAGAATCCATCATAAACAGATCTTGAACTACAAAGAAAATTAAAATGGGAAACCCATTAGACAGAAGAAAAATTATCTCAGATATGTAAATACAGGTTTTCAGAAAAAAAATTGAGAACAAAAATGGTAAGAAAAGTGAATAAATATTTTAAAAACTACTTTTTTATTATGTAAATCTTTTAAAAATATAATTTATAACAATCCACAGGATGGAAGAAATATTTTGCAAATCATGTACCTGATAAGGGACTTGTATCCAGAATATATAAAGAATTCTTTTTTAAAAAAATATTTTATTTAACTTTATTTATTTTTTTTTAATTTGATCAGAGAGGGACAGGGTGAGAGTGAGTGTGTGTGTGTGTGTGTGAGAGAGAGAGAGAGAGAGAGCTCTCAGGTCCAGGACTCGAACTGCAGGTGGCCATGTGGGAATTCAGCACCCTTAACCACCATATCTGAACAGTCATTTTCCTAAGAATATAACGAAATGACCAAAAAGTATATGAAAGACACAGCATCATTTGCCATTAGAAAAATAAAATAACATCTACAGTAAGATACCAGTTTATAACTACTAGGGTGGCTCTAATTAATAATAAAAAGACAGATAACAACAAATGAAGAAAATGGGATGCTCATACATCGCTGGTGGGAATGTAAATGGTGTAGTCACTGCCGGTTCCTTAAAATATTAAACATAAACTTTCCATGTGACACTAGAGTTCCACTCCTTTCAGTTCCACAAAGAGAACTGAAAATGTATATCCACACAAGAATTTGTCCAACAATGTTCATAGAAGAAGCATTATTTAGATTCATCAGAAAGTAGAAATAATTGGGAACCAGCAGTTAGCGTAATGGCTATGTCACTGGACTCCCACGTAGTCGACCACGGTTCGCGTCCCAGACCCGGTAGCTTAAAGCCCACGCCGGGTGCGTGTGCGTGCGTGCCCAAGATCCCGAGAGGAGAATGGAGGAGAAGGGATTGCGGCGTGGCCATCCCCTCTGGGGGGTGACTTCTCACTTTCTGTCTCTCTGTCTCTCTCTTTGTCTGTCTGGCGAGCGCACGCGCCCTATAGTGAAAAACCTCTCAAAAAATAAAAAGGGAGTTTATTACAAAGGCAAAAGGGAAGAAAAAAAAAACAGAAATATAAGTATAGTGTTGTGGGATTCTTATATATTATTATATATCACTTAAAAGCAGCCTTCGATACTAAGGTCCACTATAAATATTGAATCAGCCACTAAAAATAAAACGAATAATTATAGTTACTATGCCAACAAGGAGATAAAATGAGGGCTGGCCTTGTAACCTAGTGGTTAAGGGAGCCAGATCCTTCATGACCAGAAGTGATTCAAACTTCAGCAGCTTGAAAAACACACCAGCCGCATGTGTGCACAGGCCCTGAGTCTCAAGGAAAAGAAGAGACTGCAGCCAACACTACCTAAGATAAAGCTGATTGCCTGTATTATCTAACAGCATATCTTAGAGCAAAACACCCTCAGGGTAAAGAAGATCATTTCATAATGATAAAGGGTTTATACATCAAAAAGACATAACAATCCCAAAAGTTTATTGATTTTTTTTTTTTAATTTGCTAGAGGACACTTGTGCTCCCTGGAGAGAAACAGAGAAAGAGAAAGGAAAAATGAGAGACATCCCCATGGGAGATGGCCACGCAGCAATTCCTTCTCCTCCATTTCTCCTTCCTCTGGATTTTGAATATACATGCATCTGGTATTTTTTTCAAGTCACTGTGTCCAGGACTCAAACTGCCCAGTGGACTATGTGGGATCCAGTTGTTTTAACAACTACACCATCAGCTGGCCCAGCTTATGCATTTAAAAATAGACTTTCAAGATATGTAAAGTAAAAACTGATGGCAGGAGAAATAAACACACAATTAAAGCCAGAGAGTTCACTACTCCTCCGTCAATTAACTGACAGAAGAGAAAATCAGTAAGGACATAAAAAACTTGACCCAATTCATCAACATGATCTAACTGACATTTTGAGAAGACTCAACTCTACAACGGCATAATATACATCCTTCTCAATTGCAAAAAAAGTACTAAGATAGACCATATTCTGGGCAATTAAAAAAAAGGCATAAATTTAAGAGGATTTGAGGTATATAAAGTATGTTCTGTAGTCATACTAGAATTAAATTAGGAATCAATAGCAGAAAGATATCTGGAAGATCACCAAGTTTTAGAATATTTATAACATTATCTCTAAATACCTTACAAATCAAAGAACAAATTAAATGAGAATGTTAGACAGTATTTTGAATTGAATGGATATTTTGAATTGCATGAAGAAGAAAACTAAATATATCAAAAATTGTGGCGTGCCATTAAAGTAGTATCTAAGAGGAAATTTATTATATGAAACAGCTATAACAGAAAAGAAGAAAGATCTCAAATATCTTTCACTATCAGAAACTAGAAAAAAATCTAAATAAACCTAAAATAAGTAGGAAAAAAATCATAGATAATAATGAAATAAAAGGTATAAAACAAACCCAAAAGGTTTTTTTTGAGAAAAATCAGTAGATACTTTCAGATTAGTCAGAAAAAAAAGGAGAAGACACAAGATAATGATATCAGAAATGAAAGAGGGTTTGTCACTAGTGACCCTAATTAAAGGGTAACAGATGACAAGCACAGTGTAGCATAAACATGAACAATAAATTGGACAATAGAACATTATAGAGAATTCTGAAGCAGATCTACACTTACATAGACAATTACTTTGTTTTTTAGAGGGAGATTTTTGCTATAGGGCATAGTAGAGAGACAGAAAGCAAGAAATCCCCCCCCCCCCCGGGGGGGGATGGCCAAACCACAATCCCTTCTCTTCCATTCTCCTCTCAGGATTTGGGGCACACACTACATGTGCCCAGTGTTAAGTCCAGGACTGAAACTGCCACCAGCCACGTGGATGTCCAGCTACTCAACCATTACACCATCTGCTGGTCCTGACAATTTTTAACAAATGTAAAGCAGCCATGCAGAGAAAAAAAGATAACCTTTTCTTTACTTTCAAATATGAAGACACAATTTAAAAATTGCTCTGCAACTATTGGAAGTCATGTGCCAGAAAAAAAACAATTATTTTTTGATTCATACTGGATTCAAAAATTAACTGAAATAAATAATAGACCTAAATGTAATACTTGGAACCATAAAATTATGGGACCAGCAGTTGGCATAATAGCTATGTCACTGGAATCCCATGTAGTCAACCGCAATTTGAGTCCCAGAGCCAATGGCTTAAACTCACACTGGGCACATGTGCATGTATGCCCAAGATTCCAAGAGGAGACTGGAGAAGAAAGGACTGCAGCATGGCCATCCCCCCGGGGCATGATTTCTCACTTTCTGTCTCTCTGTCTCTGTCTTTCTGGCGAATGCATGTGCCCTACAGCAAAAACCCCCCAAAAAAAAAAAAAAAGAACCATAAAATTTCTAGAAGAAAACAAAAAAAAAACATTTGTGTACTTAGGATAGTCAAAATTTTCTTAGGTAAAATGTCAAAAGCATAATTACTCAAAAACAAATTTAAAAATTGGACTTTATTAAAATCAAAAATGTTTATTCTTCAAAAAACACTGCGTTAAGTAAGTAAGATAAGCCACTATAAGGAAATACATTGAAACATATACCTATTAAAAGGTTTATATTGAATGTAATTCAATTTTTTAAAAGGATCAAAAGTTTGGGCAGTTTACTAAAGATCATAATAAACAGATGGCAGATAAGCAGAGAAGAGCAATTAGGTAAATGTAAATTAAAACCACAATAACATGCCATGCATATTTAGTAGAATGAAAAAAACGTAAAAGACTGGCATACTGAGTGTTGGTGAAGACATGAACAAACTGCAGCTCTCCCACAGTGATGTGCAAATGTAAAATGAAATCAGTTTGGAAACTAATTTGGCAATTTCTTTAAAAGTTAAACATGTATTTACCCCCCCCCCAATCAGTCATTTCACACCTAGCTATTTACTCAAGAGGAATGGAAGTATATGGCTATACAAAGACTTGAACTCAAATGTTTATAGTAGGTTCACCTTTAATAGCTGGAAACCAAAAATAGTTCAAATGTCAGTTGCCATATGAATGGATAAACAAAATGTTTTATATACAGGCAATGAAAATGCCACTTAGCAATGAAAGAAATGAACTATTACTGTACATGAAAGCATGCATCAATCTAAATAATTAAGCCAAATAAGAAGGCATCCCCCCAGAGCCTATGTCAGAGCCTGCAAGGAGAAAGCCATACTTGCAGTTGTCAGCGATAGATGTAAGAACAGGTGTAAACACTGCACAGTGAGAAGTGCTCTTACCCCAGTGACAATGAGTTTACCGAGCACTTGGATTTTGGTCTCTAAATGCAGTCCTCTACTGCAAGAAGCCACTTCTCCACTGCTCTGGAGAAGTGTCTGGTTCCAACGCCAGGCCTAGGGAAGTACGTGATGCATTGGAACATCTTGTACTGACAGTTAAGATAGCACATGAAGGCTTTGCTAAGAGGACAAGGCAGCTAGTTTGAAAAGGACCTACTGGTCTGGTTATTTACAACTCTTTGGGAAAATAGAAACCTAATGAGATCATTTAGTATAAAGAAAAGTTTGATGAAACACTAGATATTTACAAAGACAAGCACTTCCCCACAATTTATTAATTACAAAAGAAAAAGAACAGTCACAGCAGAGAAGTCTGGAACACATCACGTCAACCAACAGATCAAAGTAAACATCACCAGTAATGGGACGAGTAGACATGACGTGCACCTGATAGGCTACAATGAAACATCACTCATCCTATGATGTTCTTGCCGAAAGCTCAAAATCTGAATTTAATCAAGAGGAAACATGGGACGAACCCAAACTGAGGAACATTCGACTGGTCTATAATCTTCAAAAGATCACAGTCATAAAAGTAAAAACAAACCACCACCACCAAAAACAAACAAACAAAAAAAAAAAACCTTAGAAACTATTCTATATTCAAGGACCCAAAGAAGAGGCATGATTATTTAAACATAATGCAAGCTTCTGAACTGGATCCTTTGCTTTCAAGAATATTATCCTGAGCAATTTGACAAAACTCAATGGGAACTGAAAACTACATGGTAGTAAGATAACAATATAAATTTACTCAGTTCAATGGTGATTTTGTGAAAGAATGTCCCTATTTGTGAAAATACATTATAAAGTACTTGTGGGTATTTGGGTTTCAATGTGAACGAGTCATTCTTAATTGACTTAATGAAATTAAAAAATATCCTTTACACTTTCGTACTGTACTTGCAACTTTTTTTTTTGGGGGGGGGAGGCACATGTGCTCACCACAGAGACAGAGAACAGAGAGAGAAAAAGCGAGAAATCACCCCCCTGGGGAGATGGCCATGCTGCAATCCCTTCTCCACAGTCTCTTCTCAGAATTTTAGGCACTCATCCACACACACGCAGTATTTGCATCTCTTCTATAAGTTGGGGAGAGGAGGTTTAAGAAGAAAGGGGCAGAGGAGGAGAAACAAATTGTTTATAGATGGAAAAAGAATGTTCATGTGTCACCACTAACAATAACAGACATGTCCCAAAATAAATTTAATTGAAAAAAAAAATTTAGGGCTAGCCCTATAGCCTAGTGCTTTAAGGAGCCAGAACTCATATAGCAGACTGAAGTTTGAATCCCAGCCTCAGGGACTTAAAAAACATGCCAGGCACATGTGCATGTGTGCCCAAAATCCCAACGAGATGGAGAAATGGAGAAGAGGGAACTATGGCATGACCACATCCCAATGGGGAGTGCTTTCTCTCTCTCTGGCTCTCTCTGGCAAGCACATGCACCCTCTAGCAATTATTTTTTTTTATTTTAATCTGGCTAGAAGTCAGTGTTACATGACTATCCAGATACATGTGCTCCTGACTTTATAGAAGACAGGAAAAGATGTCCCAGACAAATCGTAACATGTAAGAGGCACGTTGCCAAATGTCAAACGCGTTTTTTGAAAAAAGAGTAGTCTAGACTATAGTAATGGGGTGGGAAGCACTGGACCACCAAATTTTGCTATATTTTCAAAAACTAAAGAAACATGATAGTATTCAAGAGAGACACTGACATTTAATGCAAAACCAAAAAGAGGGCCAGTTCTCCAGCAAACTGCCCCTGGGTGCTTCTTCTGTTTCTAGGATATAGGAAAAATGTGATCAGGTACCATGTTCTTTGAAGATGGCAGACTGTGACATTTCTCCTGCCCTCCAGTGAGAGTAATCTTTTCCAGATGTTGTTTGGCCCACAATGTGCTATTCAAAAATATGAAAGTTTTGTTTATTTTCAAAGTTCAAGAGTCAAATAAGAAACCTCGTTTCTTCACCAACCTGTAATTAAACTAGAGATAAAAGTAAGCTCTAAAAAAAATCAGTATGCAACCTAAATCTAGACTTATACATCCTCCAAGGTTAAGGGAGAAGAAATAATATGTGTTGAATATAATCTTGGTATCTACTTCAGCATGGGAAAAATAATGAGGCGCTTAATTTCATTTCCTTTCCAGCTCCTGGTATATGCCATTCTTCCTCAGTGAAATCCCTTTTGGCAATACTTCCATAAAACTGTAAGTACAGAGCGAACCTAAAGAAAACTAGTATTGTGCTAGAGAATGAATTATTCCCAGCTGGGTTGAGGATATGTAAATACTACAATTTCCTGGGAATTCACATGCATGATTTTGTAATGTGAGGAGTAAGGTAAGGTTGGCCTTGCTCAAATAGTACCACGCGATTGAAGAAACGCAGAAAGTGAAGAGAAGGGAGTTAAATGACTCTTCTCTGTTCATGATGAGTTAACTATAAAAATAAGCAAAAATAAATAAATAAGGGCCAGCTCTATAGCACAGTGATGAAGTGCTGTGTATAAAAAAGCTAGATCCCGTATATATGGCCATGGTTCGATCCCTGCCCCAGCAGCTTGAAAATGACACCAGGCACATGTATACGCATGCCTAAAATCTTGATGGGATAGAAAAACGGAGGGAGGGAACCAGTAGTTAGCATAATGGCTATTTCGCTGGACTCCCATGTAGTCGACCGCGGTTCGCGTCCTGGACCCGGTGGCTTAAAACTCATGCCGGGCGTGTGTGCGTGCATGCCCAAGATCCCGAGAGGAGAATGGAGGAGAAGGGATTGCGGCGTGACCATCCCCACTGGGGGGTGATTTCTCACTTTCTGTCTCTATGTCTCTTTCTGTCTGTCTGGCGAGCGCACACACCCTATAGTGAAAATCTCTCCAAAAAAAAAGAAAAACGGAGAAAAATGGACTGTGATGTGACAACATCCCATTGGCTTCTCTCACTCTCACAATCACATGTGTCCACTGGCAATAAAATAAATAAAACGAAGTGGGGTCCAACTTATGTGACTAGTACCCTAACTTCTGTTTTTCTGTTATAAATGGATTTTTCATACAGAAGTGGACACCTACTTTAAGAATTGTTGAAGCTGTTTATCGGGAAAGCAGCAGAAGATGGAGAAGAAAAGGAGGCTTTTTACAAACTGTGAAGAGATAGTAAAACCACAAAGTAGCTACAAAGCCCCTATGCCTGAGACTCAATCTAAAAAACAACAGGAAACCTGACAGCAGCTGGGAAGCCCCACTTTAAAGGCGTACAACCATTCGGTCATGAGCTTAAAAGATGCTGCCCTACATGTCCAGAGAAACACAGGGAGCTATTTCAAGTATGTAGAGCATGGAGAATGTCACACAGAAAGCTGCTAACTAGTGTGGAAAAGGACTTGGCCACCCCCAAAAAGAAGATGAAGCATTAGGACATTAGAAAGAGAATTCTGCTACAAAAGGAATTAGCTAAA
>NW_006159542.1:2164736-2211340 GCF_000334495.1 Tupaia belangeri chinensis
AAAAAATCTGGAAGAAAAAACAACTAAATAGTGACTGTGGTTTTTACCTGGCCAAGAATTTCCTGAGGCCCAAGAAGGAAGCCCTGTGCTGTAGGCCCCGGGTTAGTGTGACTGCTGTTTTAAGCTAAATTACAGAGATAAAATAAGCAGGAGGAAAATTGGTAAAACCTTTGTATTCCCAGAATTCTCCATTTTACAGTACTGTGAGTGGAGAATTTACTGGGCTGCAGGAGACAAAATGTCCTTTTTCAGTCCAATGTACAGAAGTGGTTCCAGGGGGACAATGGCCAGCTCTCCAAAGAACCACTCCAGTTTCTTTGGGTGGTGGCTGTGGAGGTGACTGGGGTGACGTGCAAGGACCCTTCTCATGCTGGGGTCTGATGGTTTCATTACGGAGCCTGATCTCTGAGCCACGTTACATGAACTCGTCTCAGCTGGAATTCACAGCCCCACACTGATTTCTTTTGGCCCCAAGCCGGCTTTGCAGCTGTTTGTACTTATTTGAGGTATGGTGTATTTTGAAACAAAATGAACCAGATTTCCCTACTGCCTATGTCAGTGCCTGGGATTGGGAAACATTAACTCTTCCACAGTCAGGCTTCCAATTGTAGTGTATTCATCAATGTGAACACACAAAGGAGACACTGACCCAGAGCTGGGAAAAGTTCTCCAAACAAGCGGCCCATTTGAAAGCAAAAACATTCCGGCATTTACTAACTTTTTGAACCCTGACTACCTCCAAACAATACGTCACCTTAAGGAACAAGAGAGATTAAAGTGGGCAAGGCAAAGAGGTCTTTATGAAAGTGGGCAAGGGAAGAGGTCTTTCAAATTGGATACAAAATTTTGCTCGTGCTCTCTGCTAACTAACGTCCAAGAAAAAAAAAAAAACCATAAAGTTGCATATCAATTATGGAGAGGGAAAGACACTATTTTCTTCCACTAAATCCTAGTTAGAGTTATTATGTACTACAATATATACCAACATATGGCTTTTTCCCATCAACCCTCAATGAAAGCTGAAGACAAAATGCATGGTCCTCAGGTGGTGTTTCACCTATGAAATACGCACAAAATAAAACCAAACCTGGCCAAAACTGTACTAGAGCTTTGGATTTCATAAAAACCTAGACACCAGCGATTTTACGTTCCCCTTAAATTCTGACGCACCTCTCTGCTTACATGTTGTGATCATAAATAAGAGACCTTTAATAGTATCTGTATGGGAACAAATAGAGTCTACAGTTAGAGCCACTGAGTTTATCTTTGAGCGGAACAAATGAGAATAGAGCTAGCTCTTACCATGGAATAGAAAAACTTGAACACCCAAGCCCTGCTGAAACAGACCCTGTGAGGCTGGGATACAAGACTCTGTATTTTAGCCAGTATCCAAAGTGGATCTAGGTTGAAAGCCGTAGTATGCAGCATCTAGGATTCACTGGGGGCTTGTTCAAACACAGATGGCTGGACTCCCACCTCACTAAACTTATAATTCAGTAGGTCTGGGGTGGGTCCAAGAACTTGTATTTACTGACACGGTCCCAAATAATGCTGGTGCCACTGTTCTGGAGTCACTTTCGGAAGCACTTACTAGACTAGCCACTTAATGTGCCAGTTGCCTCATGACTTTTCATTGAATTGGAAGGATCATTCAAGACCGAAATCTTGGGCAATTCTGTGGTCTAATGTTTAAGGCAGCTGGATCCCACATGGCCTACCATGCAGTTCAAATCCTGGCCCCATGCTAGACATGTGTGCATGCATACTCAAAATCTCAATAGAGTGGAGAAACAGAGGAGAAGGGATTGTGGCATGACCATGCCCCACTGGGGGCATTTCTCCCTCCCCATCTCTCTCTGTCTTTCTGTTTCTGGTATGTGTAGGTATCCTGTAGCAAATAAAACTGTTTTTGTTTTTTGTTTATTTTTAATTTTTAATTAAGTAAAGACTGATGTCTCTGGTTAGTGTCTGAAGTGTTGGGTGTTGTTGCTTAAAAATGATTTCATTTACTTTTGATACCTAGCATTAAAAGTAAATTTGGCATTTCCTTGAAAAAATTAAAATAAATTGAATATTAATCCAAGTGAAAGATCATTTCACCTGTTCAGTGTAAGGACTGCCACAAATTTTCTTATAAGGGAACTTTTAAATTATTCAATAAAGGCTTCAACTGAAACTCTATGGATCGCTGAAGAAAAAGATCTCAGGGCAGATGTTACCATTTTTGAACCTTGGCCATTAACCCACACACACCCGCACACACACACACACGCACACACAGAATGAAATGCCTAGCACATAATATTTTTTGAACAGGACTTTATACCCACACATGTCCACAAGAATAAAAAGCTTCAGAAAGTGGCCACCACATCATTATATGAACTGATTTCTGGATTGATGTTATTTATGCCATCCATCGAATGGTGGAGTGGGTTGCCAGAAACAACAGCTCTGGTTTTGAAAAAAATCAATAACAAGCTCTCCTTTAAGAAAAGGTCTCGGGCTTTTAAAATTAATTTCCTGTTCATGAGTGTAAGACCATATCATTGCCCTACTGGTAAGGCAATATCTAATTCATTCAAAGTTTTTTTTTCAATTTATTCAATTATAAATTTAAAAGGAGACAGAGGGATGTGGATACAAGTGAGTTTTATATCATTAGGAAATAGAATTTCATCTATTAAAAGATAATTCGTATATGCCATATTATTTTCCAGTGGTTATATCAATCCTTTTAAGAAACATTGAAGTCTAAAATCTTTGCAACAACTCAGATCAACCCAGACACATTTCATTAGGATCAGAAGCTGTGGTTAAGTCACTAACTTCCTGCAAATGGACTTCTGAAAAAAGATGGCATCAGCTCAAATTCCCTGATATGTCCCTACCCAATTTCCAGTTAAAAAATACATAAAGACAAATAAAAAGACAAAAATTCAAACAGGTTTTGAAACCAAAATTAACAGCCAGCTGTTAACAATAACTAGGGCCCAGCCCAATGACATAGTCAATAGTGAACAAAACTACAGTGCTGGAAGCCGCATGGCCAACTGTGGGTTCAGATCCCTGGGTTGACCTGAAAAGACACCAGATAAGTGAACACATGTCCAAGATCCTGAAATGCTGGTGAGCGAGAGAATGGGGGACCATGATGTGGCAAGATTGCTGAGGGTACCTCTCCCTCATTCACTCTAGTGCACACACATGCATAAGATTAAAGAAAGAAAAAAACTGAGAGTAATTTCTGTTAAGTACAGTGCAGAAGGAGCTGCATTTAAAGCAATTAGTGTTCAAAAACTGCTTTCCTTGCTGAAAATGAACAGCTAGAAGTAAGGCTCAATGCTCCTCCACTCCATCTCATTATTTCAGAATATAGGGACCAAACAGAGCATCAGGGAGCACCCCTGTACTGTGCAGCTCTGCCTTCTAAAACAACCAGACAGCTATTCATTTGTTTTTATCAGTTCAGCCTCCTATGACAATTGATCATACCCTGAGTGGCCTACACAACAAACTCATTACTCACAGCTCTGGAAGCTAGAGCCCAAGGTCAGGTGCCAGCCAGGTTGGGTTCTGGTGAGAGCCTTCTTCCAGGCGCAGACTGTAAATCTATATTCAAAATCTAAGAGAATATACCGAATATACACACCTGATCCTAAATTTCAAGTAAAAATGCTACAGACCAAAATAGCCAAGACAAGTTAAGAGACCAGAAGGGGAGGGCTTGATTTACCAGATAGCAAGACTTACACACAAAGAAAAAACAGGCAATGTAATATTTGTTTGCAACCAGACATACAGAGGTACATAGTCTTAAAACAGACAGACATGACATAATATTAAGATAGACATGACATTCCAGTAGGGACATAAAGGAAATGGACTAAGGTTCTGAGGCTAAAGGAAAGATGCATATAGACACCAATTCCACATCCACCTGCAATAGTACTCAGGGGGATTATAGGCCTACACGTGATTTGACTGGCCTGTGGAAACTCTAATGTCTTTCCAGTCTCTTACTTTCTCTCAGCTTCCTCGCTAAACACTTCTGCTCTCACTCTACGCTAACGATCCCTGTATGGAAAGCTGCATGCACATTCTGAAAAGATACAGAAACAAGAAGTAAACACACAAATCTTGCTTGAAGATTGCTTTTACACCTAAAACTAAACACTGGCTTCCTTCTACCCCAAAGAAAATCATGGAAAGTTTCTGATTCAGCAGGTAGATATAAAAGCTCATTGCAGGTGGCAGGTGGTGTGGTGGTTAGGGCACTGGACTAGACTCCCACATGGACAACTGCGGTTTGAGTCCCAGACCTGTCAGCTTTCTCTCTCTTCCTCTCTCTCTCTCATCAAATTAAAAATAATAACAATAACCACCTGCAATAGTACTCAGGGGGATTATAGGCCTACACGTGATTTGACTGGCCTGTGGAAACTCTAATGTCTTTCCAGTCTCTTACTTTCTCTCAGCTTCCTCGCTAAACACTTCTGCTCTCACTCTACGCTAACGATCCCTGTATGGAAAGCTGCATGCACATTCTGAAAAGATACAGAAACAAGAAGTAAACACACAAATCTTGCTTGAAGATTGCTTTTACACCTAAAACTAAACACTGGCTTCCTTCTACCCCAAAGAAAATCATGGAAAGTTTCTGATTCAGCAGGTAGATATAAAAGCTCATTGCAGGTGGCAGGTGGTGTGGTGGTTAGGGCACTGGACTAGACTCCCACATGGACAACTGCGGTTTGAGTCCCAGACCTGTCAGCTTTCTCTCTCTTCCTCTCTCTCTCTCATCAAATTAAAAATAATAACAATAAATAATATTAAATAATTCTTTTTTTAAAAAAAAAAGCCCATTTAGAATTCTGTTTTCAGTATAAGATAGACAGCTTCTCAAAGAACATATGAATGACTAATGAATACCCTAGAGAGAAACTTTCACATGGAAATTCATATGAAAGTAGCTATTAGATGCAGAATAGGATTTAACTTTTAATATCTGCTAAACTTGTCTAGAAATCAAATATTTTATGTAAGAATAAGAGTGTTTTCAAAACATTCTGTCTTGGGCATTCCTTTCTACTGAGTTTATAGATCTTTTTGCTTTATAGAACAGGGATGTATTTCAGCTAATTAACAACTTGTGCACAAGCATCCAATTGTAGAGGCAATTTTAATGTAGTCAGTGATAAAATACAAACTATCAGAAAAAAACATTTAATTGTCTTAAAAGTGAAATAGGGTTCTGTTTATATATTTATCCATTACTATTTTCCTTACAGAATTCCCTTGAAAAACTTTTATTTTTCCCCATAGGACACATGCTATCTCCAGAAAGACAGAGAGGAAAAGTAAGAAATCATTTCCAGTGGAGGATTGCCACACTGCAATCTCTTCTCCTCTAATCTCCTCTTGGAATCCTGGGTATGCACACACATGCACCTGGTGTGAGTTCCAAGCCACCAGATCTGGGACTCAAACCACAGTCAGCCATGTGGAAGTCCAGCACCTTAACCACCCCACCACCTGCTAGCCCCGAGAAACTAATTTTTGAACTTACTTCTAAGCCACCTCAATCTATACACTAAATAGTAAATCATGGGGCCAGAGGGTGGTGTGGTGGTTAATGCACTGAACTCCCATATAGTTGACTGCAGTTCGACACCCAGACCTGGCAGCTTGCTTTCTTAGCTTCCCTCCCTCTCTCTCTCTGTCTTTTCTGGACAAATTAAAAGATAGTGATGACAAATTAAATTAAATTAAATTATTCTATAAAAAGTAGTAAATCACAATAATACATACATGTAATTCTAGCCATCTTGAGGCAAAATAAGTGTTTAATTTTACCAGACATCATGGGTTGCCAAAGTTATACAAAATTAGAAATACAACCCAATTTGAAAACATACCTCTGAAAGAATTTATCTGTTAAAATGGGAAAAGTGTAACACAAAGTCAAATAACAATGAGGGATAGTAAAGATGAATGTAATACAATATTCATCACTTTTCAAGAGCTAGACAGGTGGGTATTCTCTTATTCCTAATAGAATTTAGAATATACCAGTGGCCCTCAGCCATAAAGATAACATTTCTCCTGCTAATAGCAAGCAGTTAAAACTGACAGTAAAAGAGGAATACAACAGCTAGGATAGAAAGAAGTATCCACCCAAAGTCTAATGCACTCTGAGTGCGTGATTTCTTCTTAAAATATGAAGTGCTGTTTACAGGAAACCTAATTTGCATACCCCAAATGAAGAACTCCGGGAAACCAGGCAGGTCATCAGGAACCCATTTAGGATGGGAATCCTTCAGTCCTGTGGAATCGGTAATAAAGTATTTAAACCATAGAGATTCAGTCTCAAACAGAGGAGGAAGGACTGCTGCTTTCCCTATCCTTGGAGTTTAGTAGGAATGTCAGAAGACTCCGTGGTAAGACAGAGTCTCTAGGTGAACATTCACATGTCAAGTAAAGGCTGGCAAGAGTACGACCGCAGATGGCACAAAAATCATCCTAGAGTCCCTCCTCTGGGGATACAAAAGAGAAAGGGTTATCTCTAGAGCTAAAAGAGTTACACACACACAGGTAGCTCCGAGGATACCTTAAAGAATATTCATACTTGGAAGGAAAATCTCCAGGGGAGGGAGGATGAGCAAGGTGAATTACTCTTTGGGGTTCAGGGGCTAAAAAGTGGTGGCAGTCATCACAGAATGGGCCCAATGCAACAAGGTGGATTCTGGAGCTTCTCCTTCCCAGGAACACCATCCCCTAGAGCTGGAGCATGAGAACCCTGCCAATCTTTGTGGGGGTGAAGGTGAGATGCTGGACCCTCATGCCTTAGCAATTACCCCTCTCTCAATCTTTGGCTGTAACTCAGGTTCTTGTGGCTCACAGACAGAAAAATATAATGGAAACAAGAGATTAAGCAGTAGTAATTCAAAAATAAGTTAATTTGAGGCCCAGTTATGGTGGTATATACAGCTAAGATACTATGATCTACAGACTGGGACCATATGGTAAGCCCAGGTTTGATTCTAACTTAAGGGCCAGGTGCAGTGGCATGTTACTATAATCCCAGTGACTCAAGAAGCACAGGCAGAATTGCAAGTCTGAGCCTGGCTTGCATGACATGACAAGACCCTGTCCAAAAACACAAGGTAAGTGTGGTGGCACACACCTACAGTCCTAGCTCAAAGGCTGAGACAGGAGAATCAAGACATAGCAAGACCCTGTCTTAAAAAGGAAAAACAAAGGGGGGGGGGGAGGTTGGGGAAAGAAACTGAATGTATTCATATATCTATATTCCAACTGATTCATAATATTCATACACTGTTGGTAGTGTCAAAGTCACATTAACCATTCCAGTAAAGTTTATCCCAACAATTCAGACAAAAGGGAAACTATTTGTTCTAGGCAGCCATACAAGCAAGGCTTTACCATCTACCCAGCAGTTCTTGGTGCCCATCAACATTTGTAAAATGCTTGTCTTGGAAAACCTGGATGATGGGATCAGAAAGTAGTGTGGTTGAGGTGTTGGACACTCCCATATGGCTAACCATGGTTTGAATCCCAGACCTAATGGTTTGCTTTCTCACTTTCTCTCTTTCTCTGGTCAAATTAAAATGAATGAATAAATAAATAAAATTAAATAAGTAATTCTAAGGAAAAAAAAAAAAAGAAAGAAAGAGAAAAACCTGGATGATCACAGTCACCAAGTTTGGCCAACACTGACTTTGCACTGACAGTTCTCTCATCCATCCAAATCCTCAATTGAGCTTGTCTAATTCTAAATGACTTCATTTAATTATACTCTGTAACTTTAGCTTTATCCTCTCCTCAGTTCTCAGACCTCACAATATAAATGTCATAAAATTCCTATTATAAACAAAAAAGAGGGACCAGCAAATGAGAGTCCATGTGGACTCCCACATGGCCGACCATGGTTCAAGTCCTGGCCCCAGAGACTTGAAACTCATGCTGGGCACGTGTGTGTGCATGCCCAAAATCCCAGGAGGAAAATGGAGGAGAAGGAATTGTGGCATGGCCATTTCCCCTGGGTGGATATTTCTCACTGTCTGTCTCTCTGTCTCTGTCTTTCCAGTGAGCATACATGCCCTATAGCAAAAATCTCTCTTAAAAAAAAAAAAAAAGAAGCACTTTGACCACCACTTCTTTTTCTTTCTCCTCTCCCTACCCACCCCACCTATAACACATATCTTTTCAAGGTCAAGAATATTGAAAAAAGTGTGCACATTGCTTTTATATCCATGGCTTCTGCCCCCACCACTCAAAACACTGAGAAAATATTACTTTCTTCTAAATACATCTCTCTGGCTTTATCTCACTTGACCTTTTTGTGGCATTGTGAGTTGTTAATCACTCTTTTAAATTTGTGCTACCCATGACACCAGGCTCCCTTGATTCTTATCCAAGCTTCTGATAGCACTGTCTGTAGGATACTCTTGCTCTGAGGAAAAGGAAATGTTGGTTCACCCTGAGTTCTTTACTTAGCTTTTTTTCTAATCTACTTCTGCTTATTCTCCCTTGGCCATCTCATCTACACCAATGGATTCCACAGACACTTGTAGGCTGGTGATTCATAAGCATGCACTCCCCATCCCAAAATATACTCCAACACTCTGGTTCACTTGTATATCACTGAAGATCTCAAATGCAAAGATATCCCAAATTTAACTTATTGTTTTTCTACGAGAAGTATGTCCCTAATCCCTGCTGGCTGAGCTTGTCAATAGATTCAAATCCACTCTCTCTCCTCTAGCCTTTAGTGTGGCTTACTTAGTTCAGGTCACCTCCTTTGGACAATTGCAAGAGTCTCTGTCTCTAATCTTATTTCACTTCTCTGTTCCTCTCCAATTTAACTTCCCATAGTGATCGACCATAAAACTGTGGAAATCCTTTCAATTGTTAAGAATCAGGAGGGAGGATCTGACCTCTGCCTCATCAACTAGCAAGGCTCCCCTTATTTACCAAAAAAAACGACTTGGAGTTACTAGAAAACACCAGGGTCTTTCATGCCTTTTCATATTCTATTTGCACTGACAGAAATGTCCTCTTTCACTGCCTTTCCACAAGGTGACCTCTTCTTTCTTGTTCTATCTTCCAATATGCATCTGAAGTCTCAGAAGTCTCCTTAGTCACCATCAGCCATGAGTTAGTTGTGCCTTCCTGTATACCATCATCTCTGTACCTTGTGCGTAGTGATAACATTCATCACACTAAATTCTATTCACTTATGAGGCAACTACTGGACTTCAAGCTTCTTGAGGATAAAGTCAGCATCATAATTATCTTTTTATCCTAATATTCATTGTGTCTGATATACCGTCAATGCAGGCTGGTTGAATAATAAAAGGAGAAATAAAGACATATGGCAACCAGAAATAATTAATGAACTAAAGAATCAGATTACCCAAAAAGCGTAAGTATTTAAACAGAACTATATCCTGACCAGCAAATATCCCTCATTCATTCATGTACACAAAAGACCATACCACACGAGACAAAGTACTGGTAACAGAGACTTCCAGCTTTCTCATGTCACTGCAGAACCTAACAATGCAAGAGTCCCTTAGTCAGTCTCACGCATCCCATTCCCAATCGCCAGTAGCAAGAAAAAGAAACATACAGATTGGCAGGAAGATGGCTCTGTAATGGTTAAGTAGCATAGTTAACTTTCCTCCACAACACAACCCTTAACACACACCTACCCCTTTCATCCTGAATTTGGAGTTCACTGTTGCCTATATACACATCTACATTACCAGTTCCATGCCATGGAAAGTTACAGCCTCTCATACAAAAAACAAGCCCAATAATTTGGCTTTACTCAACTAATACTTCTGATCATGCTTAGGGTCAGGGAGCTCTTCCTGAATAAATCGGGCATGAATGCCCCTGTGATCTAGAGCTAGCTGAAGACAGGAGATTTCAGCATCAGGACCCTGGGGGAGTTCTCTCTCTTTTTGTCTCTTTATCCCTCTCTTTCTCTCTCTGATGAATAAACTAATAAACTTTAGAAAAACACAAGAATAACAAGAATTAAATATGTAGCTTAACAAATGAATAATTTTTTATTTAATTTTTACTTATTATTATTATTTAATTTGCTATAGGGCTCATGGGGGCAGAGCAGGGTGAGAAAGAAAGCTACCAGATCTGGGACTCTAACCATGGTGGGCCATGTGGGAGTCCAGCACCTTAACCACCACACCACGTGCTGACCCATGAATTAGTAAATTTTAAAATGATCATCCTAATAAAAAAAATGATTGATAAACATGAACAAGAAATTTATAACATAAATACAAATGGTCAATGACCATAAGAAAAAAATAGTGCTTGGGACCAACAGATGGCATAATGGTTACATCACTGGACTCATGTAGTTGACCGTGGTTTGAATCTTGGACCCAGTAGCTTAAACTCATGCCAGGTGTGTGTGTATGTGCCCAAAATCCTGTGAGGAGAATGAAGGAGAAGGGACTATGGCATGGCCATCCCCCACTGGGAGAATAGAGGAGAAGGGATTGTGGTGTGGCTATCCCCTTGGGGAATAATTTCTCGTTTTCTGTCTTTCTGTCTGTCTCTGTTTTTCCAGTGAGCACATGTGTCCAATAGCAAAAATCTCTCTAAAAAATAAGTAAATAATAAATAAAAGAAAAAATAGTGCTTAACTTCTCAAATTATTAAACACACTGAAATTTCAAAAATAATTTTGAATAACCATTTTTATCAATATATTGACAATTTTCTAATTTGTCTAATATTCAGTGTTAATAAAGACTTGAAGCACTAAGATTGAGAGTTTCAATATGGAACAATCATGCTATTCCTTCAGGATGACTCTGGCAATATCTATTAAAAACCAGACAAACAGAACCTTTGACCTTGCAGTTCCACTTCAAGGTATTTATTATGTGAAAATAATCAGCAGTCTCTGCTAACATACCTATATGAGGACATCAATTGCAAAACTAGTTGTAATAGTGAAACTGAAAGCAACTTTAAAACTCCAAGGATGAGGATTATTTACGTAAATGCAGATATAGCTGAAGGATGAATATGTCCAACTTAAAAAGTCACACTCTAGACTTCTTTTCCAGGAATACTAAGAGCAAAATACCCTGAAAATTCTTCCAACACACATCTAAAACTGCTTGGTGCACATACACCTGCACAAACACACATCCACACACCCTAATTTTGCAAATGCTTAGCCAAACTAGCAAAAGGAATGAATCTCCCATGCAGCTAAGTATGTCCAAAATCAGTCAAGGTAAAGGAACAACATATCTGGAGCCAGATGGTAGCACTATGATTGACCCACATGGGAAGGTTCGGGTTTGCATCCCAAGACCTCTCTAAACACACTGGTCCATGGGTGCTCATGGCCCAGGGCTGGCTGAGACTAAAGATACTAAGCCCTCAGGCACATATGTGTGCCCAAGATCCCCAGAGGAGAATGAAGGAGAAGGCATTGTGGAGTGGCCATCCCCCCCTGGGGGACGATTTCTCACTTTCTGTCTTTCTCTGTCTTTCTGGCGAACACACACGATCAATATATTGACAATTTTCTAATTTGTCTAATATTCAGTGTTAATAAAGACTTGAAGCACTAAGATTGAGAGTTTCAATATGGAACAATCATGCTATTCCTTCAGGATGACTCTGGCAATATCTATTAAAAACCAGACAAACAGAACCTTTGACCTTGCAGTTCCACTTCAAGGTATTTATTATGTGAAAATAATCAGCAGTCTCTGCTAACATACCTATATGAGGACATCAATTGCAAAACTAGTTGTAATAGTGAAACTGAAAGCAACTTTAAAACTCCAAGGATGAGGATTATTTACGTAAATGCAGATATAGCTGAAGGATGAATATGTCCAACTTAAAAAGTCACACTCTAGACTTCTTTTCCAGGAATACTAAGAGCAAAATACCCTGAAAATTCTTCCAACACACATCTAAAACTGCTTGGTGCACATACACCTGCACAAACACACATCCACACACCCTAATTTTGCAAATGCTTAGCCAAACTAGCAAAAGGAATGAATCTCCCATGCAGCTAAGTATGTCCAAAATCAGTCAAGGTAAAGGAACAACATATCTGGAGCCAGATGGTAGCACTATGATTGACCCACATGGGAAGGTTCGGGTTTGCATCCCAAGACCTCTCTAAACACACTGGTCCATGGGTGCTCATGGCCCAGGGCTGGCTGAGACTAAAGATACTAAGCCCTCAGGCACATATGTGTGCCCAAGATCCCCAGAGGAGAATGAAGGAGAAGGCATTGTGGAGTGGCCATCCCCCCCTGGGGGACGATTTCTCACTTTCTGTCTTTCTCTGTCTTTCTGGCGAACACACACGCCCTATAGCAAAAACCTGTCCAAAAAAACCTGTATCTCTCTCTTTCTCCTTCTCTTCCTCCATCTCTCCATCTCTCTCTCTATCTCAGCCTCTTTCTCTCTCTCTCTCTCTAACACACACACACACACACACACACACACACACACACGTGTATATGTGCTCATGGAAGAAAGGAAGAAGTGAACTTTTAAAAACAATGGAATTGGCAGCTTGTGATATCACAATCCCAGGTAACTTGGGATTTTGGTTTCTACATGTAGAAACCAAGTGGGAAGCAGAAATCAGATAAAAGATCCTGCAAAAGGCTAGAACATCATACCCTCAACATATGAAGTAGGAAAGAAAGTACTGGCCCCGTCACATGGAAATAGAGTAAGGAAACCAGTCTCAGACTTACGTCTAGGTAGGAAAACATTTCCCCTGAGAATGTATATACAGATACTTGCCCTTAATATGTGAGGGCATGATTTAGTACTATTTGTGTGGCCACCCCAAAAACTCAAACTAGATATTTAAAATGATGTGGACATGAGTTGATAGAGCCTTAAAGGTATCAAGCAGAAGCAAATACAAGTTCTTTCTGAACCGACTGACCTTAAGTTTTCAAAGAATTCACAGAGAAGTTCCTAGAAGCACGAGTTCATGTGGTGGGGAAAGGGAGGGTAGATTACAAAACACATGCAGACACAAGCCACTTTTATTTGTCATTGCATAATTAGGGAAAAAAATTATATACAGGCATGTGAATGTATAGGTAGGTCAGTTGACCTTAGGATTACAGAACAAATGTGCAAGAAAACCCCATTTTACAGCCAAATGATCTAAACAGACATTTCTCAAAAGTCATACAAACAGCCAATAAGTACAAGAAAAAATGTTCAATATTGCTAATCATAAGGGGGGAAAGAGAAATCAAAACCACAATGAAACATGATCCCCCCCCTAATTAGTTAGCATAGCTATTATCAAAAGGACAAAACAAACAAACAAAAATATAACAATGATGGAAAGGATGCAAAGAAAGGGAAACCTTTATATTGTTGGTGGGAATGTAAATTAGCACAACCATAATGGAAAACAGTATGGAAATTTCTCAAAAAACTAAAAATAGAACTACTTTATGATCCAGTAATCCCACTACTGGGATCGGGATTTTCCACAGGAAAGAAAATCAGTACACTGAAGATATCTACACTCCCGTGTTTTTTACAGCAATATTCATAATAGCCAAGATATGGAAACAACCTAAGTGTCCATCAACTGATGAAAGGTTAAAGAAAATGCTGTAATAAAATACTACTCAGCCATTAAAAAGAATGAAATCCTGTCATTCAAGGCAACATGGATTAGAACATTATATTAAGTGAAATAAGCCAGATTCTGAAAGAGAAAAATCACATGGTCTCACTATGGAAACTGAAAAAGTTGTTCTCATAGTTACAGACCATAGAATAGTGGTTTCTAGAGCCTGGGAAGGATGGAGATGGTAGTTAACATAAAAATCAGATAAGAAGAATACATTCTAGAGGCCAGCAGGTGGCATGGTGGTTGAGGTGCTGGACTCCCACTTGGCTGACTGTGGTTTAAGTCTCAGACCTGGAGGCTTGAAAACCATACCAGGAGTGTGTGGGTGTGTGCATGCCCAGAATCCGGGGAGGAGAATGAAGGAGCAGGGATTGTGGAGTAGCCACAAGTGATGATTTCTCACTTTCCCTCTTACTATCTCACTGTCTCTCTCTGTCTCTTGCCAGTGAGCACATGCACCCTATGGCAAAAACCCTAAAAAGCAGAATACATTTTGGTGCTTTACAGCACAGTAGAGTAACTATAGTAATAATTTACTGTACAAGTTAAAATAGCCAAAAGTGAGGATTCTGAATATCCCTGACAAAGAGTAATAAAAAATGCTTAGATAAATCTACTGGTTACCTTAATATGCACCCCATGAATATGTACAATTACTATGTGTCCATTAAAAGTAATTTTAAGGCCAGCCTCATGGTGGCTGCTCAAGAGGAGCCAGATTCCACATGACAGCCATGGTGCTAACCCCCAGCCATGATGGTCTGAAACATACTGGGCACACTCAAGTGCCCAAGATCCACAGGAGTGAAGAATTGGGATGGCAGTAAGACCAGACCTGGTGAAGAATATTCATCTACCTTTCTCTCTCTGTTTCCTTAATGTGTAGGCACATACTCCATCAAAAATAATAATAATAATAATAATATGGGCCAGCCCGTGGCATGGCTGGATCGCACATGGCTGACTACATGATTCAAGTCCTAGACCCAGAGGCTTAAAAATATGCTAGGCACATGAGCATGAGTGTCCAAAATCCTAAGAAGAGAATGAAGGAAAAGAGATTAGGATGTAGCCATCCCTCTGGGTGGTGATTTGTCACTTTCTCTCTCTGTCTTTTTCTGGGGACGGCACATGCCCTATAGCAAAAACTAATAACAGTAATATTTTTTATCTAAAAAGAAAAATAAAAACCTACTTAAAGTAATTAAAATTTTAAAAATATGCATTTCTGGGACCAGCAGTTGGCATAATGGCTATGTCGCTGGACTCCCATGTAGTCAACCGCGATTTGAGTCCCAGCCTCAGTGGCTTGAACTAATGCCAGGTGTATATGCGTGCATGCCAAAGATTCCAAGAGGAGAATGGAAGAGAAGGAATTTTGGCATGGCCATCCCCCCTGGGGGTTGCTTTCTCACTTTCTGTCTCTCTGTCTCTGTCTTTCTGGTGAGTGCACATGCCCTATAGCAAAAATCTTTCCCAAAAAACGTGCATATCTATATATTGATATTCAAAATTTTCAGAGACTTACAATATTATAGGAAAGCACTACCTTTGAACATTAACATTGTAAAGCACAGAATAAAAATGCATGCAGAGGTCATAAAGTACCTGCAAGGGAATAACAAGCACAAGTTATAGAAGAAGAGCTTAACAGTGGCCACCTCTGGTGTCCAGTTTTCTTCTTGCATTAAGGATCTGGGCAGGGGTGGAGGGAGGGGGACAAGAGGGCTGGCCACTCAGGGGTGCTTCATATTGACACACATCTGGCCTCAATTTTGATCCTTGGGAATCCACAGTAGTGTAAGTAAGGACTGGGAAAATAAGGTGGAGGCTAAAACCAATATTCATAATAGCCAAGATATGGAAACAACCTAAGTGTCCATCAACTGATGAAAGGTTAAAGAAAATGCTGTAATAAAATACTACTCAGCCATTAAAAAGAATGAAATCCTGTCATTCAAGGCAACATGGATTAGAACATTATATTAAGTGAAATAAGCCAGATTCTGAAAGAGAAAAATCACATGGTCTCACTATGGAAACTGAAAAAGTTGTTCTCATAGTTACAGACCATAGAATAGTGGTTTCTAGAGCCTGGGAAGGATGGAGATGGTAGTTAACATAAAAATCAGATAAGAAGAATACATTCTAGAGGCCAGCAGGTGGCATGGTGGTTGAGGTGCTGGACTCCCACTTGGCTGACTGTGGTTTAAGTCTCAGACCTGGAGGCTTGAAAACCATACCAGGAGTGTGTGGGTGTGTGCATGCCCAGAATCCGGGGAGGAGAATGAAGGAGCAGGGATTGTGGAGTAGCCACAAGTGATGATTTCTCACTTTCCCTCTTACTATCTCACTGTCTCTCTCTGTCTCTTGCCAGTGAGCACATGCACCCTATGGCAAAAACCCTAAAAAGCAGAATACATTTTGGTGCTTTACAGCACAGTAGAGTAACTATAGTAATAATTTACTGTACAAGTTAAAATAGCCAAAAGTGAGGATTCTGAATATCCCTGACAAAGAGTAATAAAAAATGCTTAGATAAATCTACTGGTTACCTTAATATGCACCCCATGAATATGTACAATTACTATGTGTCCATTAAAAGTAATTTTAAGGCCAGCCTCATGGTGGCTGCTCAAGAGGAGCCAGATTCCACATGACAGCCATGGTGCTAACCCCCAGCCATGATGGTCTGAAACATACTGGGCACACTCAAGTGCCCAAGATCCACAGGAGTGAAGAATTGGGATGGCAGTAAGACCAGACCTGGTGAAGAATATTCATCTACCTTTCTCTCTCTGTTTCCTTAATGTGTAGGCACATACTCCATCAAAAATAATAATAATAATAATAATATGGGCCAGCCCGTGGCATGGCTGGATCGCACATGGCTGACTACATGATTCAAGTCCTAGACCCAGAGGCTTAAAAATATGCTAGGCACATGAGCATGAGTGTCCAAAATCCTAAGAAGAGAATGAAGGAAAAGAGATTAGGATGTAGCCATCCCTCTGGGTGGTGATTTGTCACTTTCTCTCTCTGTCTTTTTCTGGGGACGGCACATGCCCTATAGCAAAAACTAATAACAGTAATATTTTTTATCTAAAAAGAAAAATAAAAACCTACTTAAAGTAATTAAAATTTTAAAAATATGCATTTCTGGGACCAGCAGTTGGCATAATGGCTATGTCGCTGGACTCCCATGTAGTCAACCGCGATTTGAGTCCCAGCCTCAGTGGCTTGAACTAATGCCAGGTGTATATGCGTGCATGCCAAAGATTCCAAGAGGAGAATGGAAGAGAAGGAATTTTGGCATGGCCATCCCCCCTGGGGGTTGCTTTCTCACTTTCTGTCTCTCTGTCTCTGTCTTTCTGGTGAGTGCACATGCCCTATAGCAAAAATCTTTCCCAAAAAACGTGCATATCTATATATTGATATTCAAAATTTTCAGAGACTTACAATATTATAGGAAAGCACTACCTTTGAACATTAACATTGTAAAGCACAGAATAAAAATGCATGCAGAGGTCATAAAGTACCTGCAAGGGAATAACAAGCACAAGTTATAGAAGAAGAGCTTAACAGTGGCCACCTCTGGTGTCCAGTTTTCTTCTTGCATTAAGTATCTGGGCAGGGGTGGAGGGAGGGGGACAAGAGGGCTGGCCACTCAGGGGTGCTTCATATTGACACACATCTGGCCTCAATTTTGATCCTTGGGAAACCACAGTAGTGGAAGTAAGGACTGGGAAAATAAGGTGGAGGCTAAAACCACCTATCTTAAAACACAGTAAAATTTACAGTCACTGGCAATTAGCAGGAAAAGTCAACATCTGCTATGGCCTTTCAAGATAAGGGAAAAGTGCAACCGGTGTGGTCAAGAAATACAAGACAAAGCCAATTAGTCTTAGCTGCTGCCACTTCTCTTCTTAATGAGTTCAAAACCCATATCAGACAGCCACACACACATACATACATACACACACACACACACACACACACACCAAAAACAACAACAAAAATAATGGGGGAACATTATCCTTGATCTAGGAACCACAGATTTTAACCTCTAATTTATTCAAGAATAAGAATTCAGGCCATAGGAAACACACTTTCATGTGACTCTAAATATACGTAATTAACTAATGATAGGAAAACCGCATGTAACCTAGTTGGGTTCAGGCAAAATGTCATGACTTTCCCTCTCCTTCCAAAAACAGATCTCTGAAGGCAGATCCCTAGCCAAAGAGCAAGAATACCAACTAGGAGAAAAGTTCATGTGTTCTATCCAGTGTAGCTCTGATCTTGAAAGAAGTGATTCTGCAACGTCTTCCAAATTCTCAGCAGACACAGTCAGTGTATAAACATCCAATCATCAAAGACAGTTCAAGAGAGCGCTTCACTTCTAGAACTTTGCAAACTAAAACTTAAGAGCTTCTACACCTGCAAATAATAAACTTCAAAGGCAAGCCCAAACTATCCTGGCACCTATCATTTGTGTGCTTAAACGTGTGGTGGATGTGTGTCTGTGTATGGTTTTAATAATCAGTTGACCAACTGTCATTGAGCCATATTTCAGTCTTGGGTTCTTATAGAGTGTCCTAAAACTATTTTAAGTGTGCTGCTCATAAAATTTATGGACTCTCATGATTTAAAAAAGGTTGTCTAGTTCCACCTCTTCTCCAGGGCCTTAATCCCTGAAGAATTTATGTTCTGCAGTATCTATCTGTGGGGCATTTCAAACAATGGGAAGCTCACTACCTTCTAAGGCCAGCTATGGAATCCTGGGACAGGTCACTTGCTATAAATTCTCTTAAATGTAATTCAAATCATTATGGCTGAAAAGTTCCTCAATGGCACCCAGGTGCTCTTTAGTAACAAAACTGGATCTCATCCTTCAATCACTTCAAGGTTTATTAGAACAATGAAGACAGAGATCAAATTACCTGTTTGTTTCTTCTTTTTCGTAATTCCTTTTTCACAGATCCTTTACAATTCCTTTCTGTTCTTCACTGAGAACATTATTCATTCTATTCCTTTTCTTTTTTTTAAGGTTTTGGTGATAGGGCACAGCACACGTGCTCTCCAAAGAGAGACAGTAAGAGAGAAAGTGAGAAATCACACACACACACACACACACACACACACACACACATACACAAGGGGGATGGCCACACCATAATCCCTTTTCCTCTTGGGATCCTGGGCATGCAAGCACTCATGCCCTGCGTGATTTTCAAGCTGCCAGATCCAGGACTCAAACCACTGTCAGCCATATGGGAGTCCAGCACCTTAACCACTATAACACCTGCTGGCTCTATTCATTGCATTCTAAAGGATGACACCTAAAACACAATACAGTAGCCTGACTGGCTGGTTCAGACCAGCCCAGAATACGGGGAAACTAACATCTCAGTCGCTCTTATTTTAATATTCATATATGAAGTATGCAAGAACACATCATATCAGAATAGTTTATATTTTGATGGATTTCCCATTTTAAATAAGTTCAACTTTGAAAATTGCTTTTACCATGAAATAGAAAATTATAAAAACTAAAATCCCCAAATTCACTTTCTCAAGAAAAATGTGACCCATCAGTAATTTTTTTTTTTTAAATATATATTCAGAGTCCTGGACTCTTCCCAGATTGCCTGAGTCAGAAACGCTCTGAATGGGCTCAAGACTTTTTTAAACATGAATCTCTTTGGTGATTCGGATGCAAGTAAAAGGTGAGAATCAGCACTTTACTCCAGGCTTGCCAAACTGTTAATGCTTTAATAAACACAAACACACAGAGACACAGCCTGGCAGACCACAAAGGTAGAAATGAAGTGACTAGAACAATCTAGATTAGTTTCAATGGATTGTAAAGCCAGGATCAGAACGAAGGCGTTGTAATTGGGTGTTTTAGTTTCAGTCTGAGCTTCCCCGAAGAAGTGAACAACGTATGAGATATTGCAGGAGACAAGGAAAGGGGCAGAGTGTTATCAGGTTGTCAGGAAACTCATGACCCATTTTTGCACAGAAAAACACAGCATGACTAAAAACTAATGGATGGGACTGAATTTGAGGAAATAAATAGCCTAATGCAATTATTTGCTCACATTTGATTCTTTGAATGAGGATGTAAAAAATTGAGAAGCTATTCAATTTGGAGGTAATTGCCAAAAGAGGGAAAAGGAAGGAAAAAAAAAAGAAAATAAAAAGAAGACAAGGAAAGAGGTGAGGAAGAAAGGAAAACCCCAAGCAATAGAAAGGGGAATTCCTGTGACTAACAGGGAAGACCAGTTGGATTCACCCTGAAGTTTTGTGAAAGTTCTAGAGTTTCAATCTTACAATTTTAGTTTCCAGATTTTCTGGTGTCGATATTAAGCTTTATATCCTTTAGAAAACATCCTTCTCAAATAAGCAAACGTGAAATTAAAGTAGTTAATGTCTACGTTGCTATAAGAACAACAAAAACATTCAAGGGTCATTTTTTTTTATACATTTTATGTTGAGAATCAAATTTTTTTCCTCATATAACAAGAAGACATTTGCAACACCAAACATAAAATATGGTTCATACAATTCTTTGTTGTTTGGGATCCTTGTTTTAAAAATTGCCCTTCCTTCCAGTTCCAAATACAGAAGCAAACTGCAGACAAAACATCCTACCACAAAACTAAATCTGAAAATGCCCTGGACCAACCAATCCACAATAAAGAGGTTAAATGCCAATCCATAACTGGCAAATGTAACAACCGTGACCCTTACCATGTGGTAGAAGATTAACACTATAAATGTTAACTTACAAAGAACTTTAAGTAGGGGCCAGCAGATGGCATGGTGGTTGAGGCACTGGATTCCCACATGGCTGACTGCAGTTCAAGTCTTGGACTTGGTGGCTTGCTTTCTCACCTTCTCTTTCTCCCTCCCTCCTCCTCTTTCTGCTTCCTTCCCTCCCTCTCTCCCCCTCTCTTTCTCTCTCTCTCCCTCTCCCTCTCTGTCTCTCTCCAGCAATCATGCATGCTCTATGGCAAAAATAAAACCTAGGGGGAAAAATAACTTAAGTAACTCTTCTCTTTCCTTTTCTATGCTATTGCTCATTATAGGTCTAAGGAGCTGACTGCTTGGAGGAGCCATATCAGTGATATGCAGAAAAGCATTTTTGGCCAATGGACTCTCTCACCCTGTGTGAACTCTGTGAAACATGCAGTAATGAATTCCAAAAGTATTTAAAGAGGCCATAATCTGTCAGACATTTACAGTTACAAGAGGATCGATACAGATAGGATTTTTACATGGTCATTTTCCAGATTGGTCAACAGATTCTGACAAGAAAAGAAACAGTAAAGCAAAAAAAAAAAAAATTGTTTAACTGTGAGGTTGGAAGGTAGCTTACAGGTTGTCTAGTAAATCCACCCTACTCTCCATTCCCTCTCCCCAACAACTAATTCATCAAATAAGTCATTATCAAAGGCCATTTCAACATCTACAACAGTCTGATCTCTTATTTTCTCATCTGACAACCCCACTTCACCCCTCATCACCCAGAATTGCTCTGTGACACTTTAAAACCCCCTCTTTCTAACTGAAACTCTACATCCATATAGCTGTTGGAACTCAAACACACCATGTCTGTCCTTGATGTCTAATTATCTATTTCCGTGTTCCCTCCATTTTCCCTTGTCTATCAGCCCTACCCAACCTTAGTTCTTAGTGTCCAGTCTGAATACCAAGGTCAGCCCTCTGAGCTCCCCTCACACTCCTTTCTGCCGATCTGCTCTTTAACATCCCATTCCTGATTAAATTCCAAATCACCAGTTCTGCTCCTAGTCAGTATTCAGATGCCCCACAGAGAAAACTTAAGGACAAAGTAAGGGTATCACTATTAATCAATGCATTCCAATCTCACCAAGTCCATAATTGCAGTCATTAATGCTGTTGTTTCTCTCCACTGTCTCCCATTTTTCATAGTACTTCTCCAAACCTCAAAGAAACTCAATGGTTTGCATATCCACCATGGAGAAGTCCACGGACATCAGGTGAGAAGCTCCTCAAAGCTCTAGTATTCCCTCCTTCTCTGTCATACCATCCACCACTTAATGACCTAGGCCATCTTCTAGAGATCTCTTCTCTAGCTCACCCAACACACTCACCCTGGGCCAGTCTCCTCAACCTCAGACACACATGAAAGCCACCAGCTGGTTGCCCTAGCCTCTCTCTCAAAGACTGAGTCAGTTGGTCTTATGTGAGGCCCTTACAAACGTATTGTTTCCAAAGTTCTCCTAGGCAATTCTCAAAATAACCTAAAGTTGGCTATTACTGGCAAGACAAGACAATTTTTTCCACCCTCATCATTGTAACCACCAAATCTGGAACTCTTTTTTGGACCATGTTCTCAAATATCTAAATGCATTCTACAACAACACAATGCCCACTGCATGTCCCAAAAGTATTCCAAGCTCGACTTGAACTGAACTCCTCATTATTCCTACTATGGACTGAACTGTTTCCCCAAAAATTCATGCTAGGGTCTTAACCCCTTGTTCCTCAGAATGTGACCATTTCTGGAGACAGAGTTTTTAAAGAGGTAATTAAGTTAAAATGAAGTCATTGGAGTGACTAATACCCTAATCCCATATGACTACTATCCTTATTAAGAAGAAATCTGGGGGCTAGGAGGTGCCACGGTGGTTAAGGCACTAGACTACCGCATGGCTGACCACGACTTGAGTCTTGAACCCAGCAACTTGAGAATCTTGCCAGGCTTGTGTGCATTCATGCTCAAAATCCCAAAAGGAAAGATCTTATAAGAAACCAAGCCTGTTGACACCTTGATCTCAGGCTTCTAGCCTCTTGAACTGTAAGAAAATAAAATTTTGTTGTTTAAGTCACTCATTCTATACTTGGTTACAACAGTCATAGAAAACCAATACACTTCCCAGCCCAATGTCGTTCTCTCCTACTTCTCCATCTTATTTAATGGCAACACCATTCCAGTCACCGTGACTCCTCCCTCTCCTTCACCTACCATACCTACTCAACACTAAGTTATATCAGTTCTTCCTCCTAAATATCTTGCACAACTGCCTTCTTCCCTCCAAACCCACTATCATTGCCTTAGTTTGGGGCCTAATTATCTCTCTTTAAGATATTTCAGTTTCTTTTATCTACAACTATTTCTCTTGACTACATAGAGAATAATTGCCCTGAACAGAAATCTAGGATGACCATGATCTGCCTTAAACTTTTTGCACTTCAACCATAACCTACCTTGCTTGCTAGCCTCCAGCACCTGGATCTACTCAGAATTCCCCTCACGTATAATAACTCACACAAGTATCTTTGCAGATATACTTGGCCCTTTTGACTCCTTTATTTGAACTCTATATCTGACAAATACCTACTCCTCTCTCCAGTTCCAACCTCACAATCACCTTTCTTATGACCCTTCTACCCACCCAGATTAATCACTGCCTCTTTTATGCTACCTCTGCAACTTCTACATATTTCACGTCTATTGTGTCCATACACAGGTAGGTACCACAAATACTGACAGGAAACAGTCAGTTATCATAAACACACGAAGTGCCTAGAGAAAACAGATCTTAAACCAGCATGACACAAATTCTATAGTTGCACTAGTACCAGTCATAATGCCTGCCTGTCTGTTTGCCTTTTAAAACATTGTATTAAACAAATAAAAAGGTCGTGAGCCCAAATTCATTGAGCATATAGATGGCCAGTTTTGTAAACTCTGGCCAAAGGCATAAAATGACAGGACCTTCATTCTCTTCCTTCTGTTCTTTGACGTAAAAGAACTCTTAAACATGCCTGCGGTCAGATACTATTCTCAGTTGAGTCAACATTTACAGCATACAAGTTCATGCTTAACTGACTGTGAGCAAAGGATACAGTTTTGAATTGGATAACCTTGAACTCACTGCTATAAAGATTTTACCCAAAATAGTCTACATTCTTTTGCAAGAAATAATATTCATAGGCAATAGTCTGAAAGGTATATGGTCCATCATTTCACAAGATACGTGGAAAGTCTACCTTTGGACAGAGCTGCAGTTCTGAACTATGATATCTTACTTTGGGTCTCAATGAATTGCTTTTCTAAGATAAGCATTGGTATTATGCCATTGAGCAACACTACTTAAAAGAAAAAAAAAATGTTACGTTCATTCCAAAGATAACGTTTGAAGGCATTGCTCATTATATTAAAACAGTTACTGTTTGAAGACCATCGATAAAATCCTGTCTCCTCCCAGCATTGTGAAGAGCTGTACCCTGGTTGCTCCTTATCCTCAAAGGTTCTCTAGATCTTACAGCTGATTGTGTCCCTTTTTTGTATCTACTAAAAAAGACATTGGGGGAACCAGCAGTTAGCATAATGGCTATGTCGCTGGACTCCCACGTAGTCGACCGCGGTTCACGTCCCAGACCCAGTGGCTTAAAACTCACGCTGGGCGCGTGTGCGTGCATGCCCAAGATCCCGAGAGGAGAATGGAGGAGAAGGGATTGTGGCGTGACCATCCCCCCTGGGGGGTGATTTCTCGCTTTCTGTCTCTATGTCTCTGTCTGTCTGGCGAGTGCACGCGCCCTACAGTGAAAATCTCTCCAAAAAAAAAACAAAGACATTGGGACCAGCAGTTAGCATAATGGCTATGTCGCTGGACTCCCATGTAGTCGACTGTGGTTTGACTCCCGGATCCAGTGGCTTAAACTCACGCCGGGCGTGTGTGCGTGCGTGCCCAAGATCCTGAGAGGAGAATGGAGGAGAAGGGATTGCGGTGTGGCCATCCCCTCGGAGGGTGATTTCTCGCTTTCTGTCTCTGTCTCTCTCTCTGTCTGTCTGGCGAGCGCACACACCCTATAGCAAAAACCTCTCCAAAAAAAAAAAAGACATCAAAGTGTGTGGACATTTTGAATATATCGACAGAACCCTGAGGTGGACTCTCAGTCTTAAATTCATGCTTTCATTCCTGTGTCCGTTAAACATCGTATCCAAAAGAGAAATACTTCTAACTTCGCATCTCTTTAACTTCTAACAATGCATTTATCAAATGTATTTTCATTTAGTTCCCATCCCTAGTGTTTTTGAGTTGTTTTTTTTTAATAGCCTTCTACCACCCTACTCATCTTTGTATCTTCAAGATCTAACAAGTGATCATTAATTGGATGTCAGATTTAAATGTAATACATGTGTCTGTTTCCAATAATGACTGAAATGGTAAATTAACAATCTCTTAAGGAAGCTCACTTTATTTCCCCAAAGCATAGAATTGGTCCCTGGCTATAATATCAACACCATCTGGAAGAAAATAAAGCTTATGGGGCTAAAATGAAGCATGCACACTGAACAAATATAGGTGTATACACAGTTTGGCTTTTAATTCTTTGTTATCCTTTTTCAGTGTGCTTATTCCATTGCCTAGTCCTTAACCAGTTATTTTGCCGAAGCATTCTCACAGGGAATATTCCACCATCAGTTGATGCAGTGGCTGTCACTATAAACCAAAAGTCTTCATGGCACATTAAAGTCAGTTCATTCCTAGGGCAGAGGATCAAGGAAAGCCTAATAGGAGATGTTCTGTGCTGAAATGTAACACTGGATTAGTGAAGAAAATCACCACAGAGGGAGAACATTCACCAATAAGGTGTGGGCACCTCCAGTCAATGAAGTCCAGGACTGAGCTTTATTTCAGTTTCCCCAATGCTCAGGGCCAGCAGGTGGCGTAGTGGCTACTGTGTTGGAGTACCACATGGCTGACCACAATTCGAGTCCCAGATGTGGCAGCCTGAAAACCACACCAGAGACAGGTGAGTACATGCCCAGAACCCCACGAAAAGAATGGACGAGAAGGGATTGCATTGTGGCCATCCCACTGGCAGGTGATTTCTCACTTTCCCTCTCACTATCTGTTTCTCTCAGGGGAGAACATTTTGCCCAATAGCAAAAACCTCTTAAAAAAAAAAAATCCCATTGTTCCATTCATTGTCCAACTTGTATAAATGCACATTTTGCTCATATTATTGATGTTTTCTTTTAACTTTTCTCAGACTCTACTGTGGAAGTGTGCAGTATTACCATTGTTTTAGAAATCAATGTAATCATTTCTAACACTATTCATAAAAATCATCCCTGCCTTCTAAGGCAGCACACTGTTACTGGGAAACTACCCTAAAGAAATCACCTGAAGTGTAGAAAAAGACTTGCACACAGATGTTCATTGCAGTAAAATGCAGCTAATGGATGGATTAAGGTCCTACCTCTAATTCAGACACCATTAAGAGAAAAGACAAGATGTTGACTATACCCAGTATGGGTTCAACTAGATAAAATATAAGAAAAAATATTATTGCTAGAAGGAAATAGCCTATAAACGAGATAATGGCTACCTCTAGGTGGAGATTATGGTTAATTTTCTTCTTTTCTATATTTTCCTTGGTTTTCTACAATGAACACATATCATTATTGTAAGTTAAAAACATTTTTTTAAACAACTTTTTTGAATCTACTTGGAAATCAAATTATATTATGCTCAAATTAGTGATCCCAAATTAGTGTCGTTTTCCCCCTAAGAAAATGGCATGTAAAGCTCTTAGATGCAATGGTTTCTGGTTTTGAGTTCTTTTTTTTAAAAAATAGCAAAGAAATGGAAAATAAAACTAAATGTTCAAAAGTAGGACAATGATTGAATGGTTTGGCAACTTAATAGATTATTATCAGGAGATTTTTAAAAACGAGTTAGATTATATTGCCATATGTAACAGTGAGTTTAAAAAAATGGTCAGTAGAAACAAAAACACACATTTGTTACCTTCAGGTAGAAGTAATCATAAAATAGACCATATGGAAATAAGTCATAAAACTAACATGATTAAATGAAAAATATATTCATTAGGGGACTGCAAATATGAGTGGGTTTCATTATTTATATATTGTCATAATGTGGTTTCAAAATCATTTTTAAACATTTTAAAGAATACACTAAGCAGTATTTCATGTAAAAACAAATAGTTTAAAATGGGTTGCGTACTTTTAAATACTTTAAGATGTGTTTATTTAAAAATTTTTACCAGCTGAGTTACTCTGCCATGAAAATGGAATGAAGAAAGAAAAAGGAAGAGACCTAGGCAGATAAAATATCCAGTGCATTCTCTACTTATCAGAATAAAGCCAAAGTAGGCCACTGCTTTGACAGCATGGTTTTTCCATATCAGGTACACACCCTGGCTTGCAGACAGCTATCTTCTCACTGTGCTCACAGGGCCTCTCCTTCGTGCCTACAAGTCTCTACATGATAGGGAAAGGCTCTATCTCTTCCTCTTAAAATAGCCAATCCAAATGCCAGCAGGTGATGTAGCGATTAAGATGATGGACTACCACATGGCTGACCAGGGTTCGAGTCCTGGACCTGGCAGCTTGAAAATCATGCTGGGCACGTGTGTGTGAATGCCCAAAAATCCCAGGAAAAGAATGGAGAAGCAGGGATTGTGGTATGGTCATCTCTCCTGGGGGATGATTCCTCACTTCCCCCCCCCTCTGGTGAGCACACATGCCCTATGACAAAAACATTAAAAACAAAATAAAAGTCACCAATCCTACCCTATTGGAATCCATCCTTATGACTTCATTTAACTTTCATTATCTCTTAAAAGCTCTGTCTCTGAATGCAGCCAAATTTAATATATGACTATTGGCTGTGGGGTTGGAGGGGATACAATTCATATCATAGCAAATGCTAAATATGTTTTACAACAAATCTCTTGCAGAAATAATATATTTAGACATAAAACCAAGTTAATTATTACTCCTAGAGAAATGGTATTCAACCAGGTTCCCAATCCTTTAATCAGATCAGAATTTGTGATCTGTGACTCTCCAATTTGACAGGACCAAATGCTTGAAAAGAGGAGCTGGCACTGTTGAGATTCCCTTGAACGTGCGAAGAAGTTCAGCTGACGCTTCCAATTCCAAAAACAAGGTTCTACAGGGAGCTTTAGACTTTTGTCTTCCCCCCACATCTTTCTTAGAGCTACCCAGAATGCCTTTCTTAGAGTTAGTTCTGTGCAATGCATCCCAGCACTCTGTGACTCCTCCTTTCTCTGTCATGAATCTAACTAAGCCCCCCCATTCCAGCCCCACCCACCCCAGCCCATTTCTAGTACTAGCCTTGAGCAACACCCATACCTTTTGCTTGTCTGGACCTATACCTAGTCTGATCCTAAATATTGCCTATGTCTGGCAACCTGCCTCTGCCTGGCCTCAAATCTGAACCCTAGAGTCCTGGCTAGTTTCCATACAGTAATCAGTTTAAAGGGAAGATATTCAACAGTGTATAAAGGAATATAAGCTGGTGAGTCAGCACCAAGTAAAACACACCAAGTAAAAATCTCCTCAGTTACCTGGAACTCCTGAAAAAATCTTTATTATAAATGAGGGATTACATACAATTCAGACAAAGAAAAAAAGCATGCATCTTATCTTTTTTTTTCCTTTAAAGAGAAGATAAGAACAAGTATTAGAAAGAATTCATAATATATCCAAATTTGAAAGACTAAATATTTTGGACTATAAAAATTAATGTTTAAAAGTTTTTGAATCAACTGATTTAATACACTGGTCAGAATAGCTGAGCTGGTGGGGGAACTAGGAGATGTTGGCCAAAAGGGACAAACTTTCAGTTATACAGTAAGTTCTGGGAGTCGAAAGCACAGTGACTATAGTTCTAATACTGCAGTGGTACTTAGAAATTACTAAGAAAGTAGATCTAAAGTGTCCTCACCACAATTAAATAAATAAGTGATTGGTAACTATGCAAGGTGATTTATGTATTAACTATTCCTATTAAACTACCACTTCATATACCTTAAAGAAATAAACTTGTATCTGTCAATTATACGTCAATAAAGCTGAGAAAAAAAGAAAAGCTGAGTTATAGCATCTCTATTCCCTTTTACATGGGATCCATTCTTTATAAATATTAAACTCTGAAAAATCATTAAAACTGAATTTATCCTCCACTGGTTCCAGAGAGAGCTATTTAAGAAGTTGGATTCCACATAGCCAACCACACAGTTTGGATCCTGAGAAATAAGCGAGACACATGTGCGTGTGTGCTAAAAATCCCTAAAGGAAGGAGAGATGGAGGAGAAGGGATTGCAGCATGACCATTCCCCACAGGAAGTATTTTCTGCTTTCTCTTACTCTGTCTTTCTCTGGCAAGCACACAAGCCCTCTAGCCGAAAAGCAAAACAACAACCAAAAAACAACAACAAAACCTGAATTCATCTTCCATGCTTCCTTAGCCCTTTAAATCTCTTTGAAATAACATCACCCACTATTCAATGAGCTTTTATATAACAGATACCACACATTTCTCCAAAGCAAGTATTTAGCATGTAAATCAAAGAAAAAATTTCTTTTCCATTTTCACTAAAGCTAAAAGGGGAAAAAAAATTGTTTTTCAAGTGTAATCAATCTACAAACTATCATGTTAAAGTTTTAAAGATTTGCTCAAGAAAATTCTAATCTTTGCCCATCTTCCATGTTCTAAGGAGAGGTGTTAGAACACCGTTGTCCAATGTGAAGGTGTTCGTGCCAACCCAAGCCATATCTTAAAAAGACACAGAAGTACCAGATACCTGGAGTTCTCCCAGCTTTAGCCTGAGCTTAGACTAGATGGGCTAAATGGCATGGGGTTCAAGCCTTGAAACAGCCAAAACAAAATCACAAAGGCACTGACTAGTAGTACTAGGAGAGAATCATGCACATTGATGTCAAGTCTTCTACGGTAAAGACAAGGATTCCAAGGCCTAGTAAGGGTGGTTACTGCCAAAGGCCCAGTGGGCAGCAGCAGGAAAAACAGCACATGCATCATGGTCCCCCAACTTGTTTAACCTCAGATTTATGTTATGGATTCCTAATTAAAAAAAAAAATTTTTTTTGAACTTTCATGCAGCTTTTAAAAAGGGAAATTTGGACCCTAGAAATCCTACTGATAGCAAAAATAAACAAACATGGAAAAGTTGGAAGTTTTTCCACTAAGAACTAGAACAAGATACCTATTTTCATCACTTTTCATCAACAGAGTAATGGAAGTCCTAGCCAGAGAATCAGACAAGAAAATGAATGAATGAATGAATGGAATCCAAACTGGAAACATAGTCAAACGGCGCCTGTTTTCAGATAATATACAGAAAAGCCCAAAGAAGCCACCAAAAGACTTTTAGAACACATTTTTAATGCAATCAAGCAGCATTATTTCTTTTTTAAAAAGAATTATTTAACTTTATTTATTTATGTATTTTTATTTGATCAGAGAGAGAGCAAAAGAGTGAGAGAGAAAGTGAGAAAGTGAGAAAGCAAGCCGCCAGGTGTGGGACCAACCTCAGCTGGCCATGCAGGAGTCTAGCACCCTTAACCACCACACTGCCTGCTAGCTCCTCTTAGAACGCATTTAAAAATTCAGTAAGTTGCAGAATATAACATCAATATACAAAAATCAGCATTTTAACAACCAATTTTTAAATAGAAGAAAAGTCAAGAAAGCAATCCCATACACCACATAAGAGTATATTTTTACCCCGGCCACATCTACTTCCCCTAAATATCTACTCCCAGCCTTGTAGAGCTCCCAAGATAGAGCAAGTTTTTGATAACACTAGTATTTAACAATACACCAAACTGCTATAATACACAATTGTTTCTTTTATTATTTTTATACATTCAATTGCTATACATCATTTAGCTTATAAAGAGAATTTACCCAACATGATATACACCTCAGGCAAGTCCAGTTGAGAATACTGTACATGTTATCATCAAGAGGTAGTAAATCATTTCTGTGTTCCACAAATGTCTTACCTCTTGTTTTTTTCTAATTTCCTTCACTACACTACTCTCCTCTCATCCTCCTTCCACACTGTCTCCAGTGTCCATAACTATTTTCAGTGCTTTCATGTCCTTCAATCTTTCAGTCTCGACCAGAGAGTGAGGACAGTCGGTATAGGTTAAGTGGAGAAATACAAAGTCTCTCTTTCATAGCCTGACTTGCTTCACTCAGAATAAATCTTCCATAGTCATCCACTTTCTATCAAATGCCAGGGTCTTGATTTTTATGGCTGGGTAGTAAGTATTCCATAGAAAATATGTGCCACACTTTTTCAATCCATTCATCTGTTTGTGGACATTTGTGTTGGTTCCATGTCTTAGCAATCATGAATAATGCTGCAATAAACATTGATGTGCAAGACCTTTTCCAGATGAGCATTTTCCTGTCCTTTGACTAGATACCCAGGAGTGGAACTGCTAGATCATATGGTAATTCTATTAATACACAACTGTTTTAACGAATACCTACAACCACCTTCCACCAAAATCCTTTCTATTCCTACTTGACTTTTGTCAAGTAAAAAGAACAAAAAGCTACAAACAGGAAGGTCTGCTAAAGGTCACAAAAAACGCCAACTCATCAAACCAAAAGGACTGGCCGGCCTTCCACTTGTTGCTTGTTTATAGTACTCTATTTGGTTTCCATTACTTATTTCTTCCATGATTCTACAATCCCACGCACACACCTCTGCTCAGTCCCTTGTAGAGTTAACCCAGTCCCTTGCAGACCTAAACAAATATCACTAGCCCAAGGAAACCCTGACTCACCCCAAAGTCAGATGAGGTTCCCTATTTAATCTCTTGTTCTTTTCCCTCGTAGCATTTATCCCAGTTTGCATTTACACATTTGGGTGAGCAGTCGGTCAATAGCTTCCTTCCATGCTTCATGCCTCCAGTGCTAATGAGTGCTCTTCTCCCCACTCTGTTGGTAGCTACTAGCACAGTAACGATACTGTACACAATCAATAGAAGTTGAATAATGGATGGGCCTAATCCCACATAATGTGCAGCAGCAGACCGATCAGTGTTTTGCAAGCTGCAGTTTATGATTAGATCAGTGTTTTCGATGTGTCTCAGTTATAACCTGCACTTTTTTTTTAAATGAAAACAAATGGACTACAATAGGAAAAAATAGAAAATATGAGTTTACTGGATGTATTAAACTGCATGAAATTATTGCTTCATTCACAGATGTATGAACATTTTTCACTCTGGGTCATGGCCAAAAAAGTCTGAAAGCCACTGAACAAAAATGTATTTCAACACCTCCAAATGTCCTGTCAAACGACTCAAGCAGGTGCACAAAAGGGCAAAAATTGGGGATTTTTAAAATTTTCTAGAGAGTGTGTGTGCTCACCTGAGAGAGACAGGGAGTGAGAGTGAAAGGAGAGAGAGAGAGAGAAAGGGAGAGAGAGGGGGAGAGAAAAAAAAGTGAGAAGGCACCCCAAGGAGGATGGCCACATGGCATCTTTCCTCCTCCATTCCCTTTCAGGACTCTGGCTTGCACACACACTTGCCCAGCATGTTTTTCAGGCACAAATCAAGGCATTATTTCTACTAACTATATGCTGCAAAGGAAAAGAAGCATATTCTGGCATCACATGTATTATACACACTGCACCTTTTAAACTTCAACAAAAGGGATGCTTAGGAAAAATACTAAGTCTAAGTCAGGAATGTAGAAGATGCAACTGGTCAGATCAATGTGAAACCGCCCTGGCCCCACTTCCACTGCCCAAATACAAGGAAGGCACCTTTCAAGACAACCAAAACAAGGGGCCTAATGATCTCAAGTGTTAATGAGGGCCAAAACCAATACAGTGACATACAAAACACTACTAAAAATAGACTATAAAATAGAAATAAAAACCTAAAGTCAATATTTTAGTTGTGAAGTTATAATACATATATATGTGTGTGTGCATGTGTGTGTACATATTGCATATTATACATATATATTATATATATGATGGAAATTAAGAAGGAGCAAGGAAAATATAAATACACTAAGTTCTTCATTGTGCAGAGGAGTGGGGTTAAAAGAAACTAATTAATCTTTGATTTTGGAAATCAAAAATAAAGTTTATTTGGAAAACAGATAATCACTAGAAAAAAATTTTAAAAGATTTAGCCATTTCACAATCCTACAGATGTACGAAACAAAAAATACACCAAAAAAGACAAAATAAAGGGCTGAGAAGCATAATATTATATTGAACCACAGGGAGCTCAAGAACAGTCAAATATCAGAAATTTCATATGACTCAATCTATCAATATTAATAATAAGGATGAGCAGATGTCATAATGGTTACAGTGCTGGACTCTCACACAGTCAATCCTGTTCAAGTTCCGGACCCGATGGCTTAAATATCATGCCAAGTGTGTGTACACGTGTGCCCAAAATCCCAAGAGGAAAATAGAGGAGAAGGGATTGCAGTCTAGCCATCTCCTATGGGGGTTGATTTCTTGTTTCTGTCTCTCTGTCTCTCTCTGACTCTCCAGCAAGTACACACATCCTATAGCCACAAATCTCTCAAAAAATTAATAATAATGATAATAATAGCAACTAATACATTCAACGTGCCAGGCATTTTAAAAGCACTAATTGAGGATTTATATGTGTGTGTGTGTGTGTGTTGCTTCTCTGCAAACATGCAATTTATCTAAGGTCATGCATTAAATACCAGTGGAAAGAGGATTTGAAATACGGTGCTTAGCAAGCCAGTGCTCTTTTCACAAAGCTAAACAGAAAATTTGGACATCAGAATTAAGATAAAAATCTATCAGTTTTAATAATAAGTATAAAAGTAACATTTCCCTACTAAGAAATACTTCAAAACAAACTCCAATCAAATGTTGCTAACCAGAAAAAAAAAAATACATGAAACAAAATGACACTGGAGATTTAAAATCAGGACTGTGGGTGCATGCCCAAAATCCCAAGAGGAGAATGGAGAAGAAGAGATTCAGCATGGCCATCCCCCCAAGGATGATTTCTCACTTTCAATCTCTCTGTCTCTCTCTCTTCAGCAAGTGTACACTCCCTGTAGCAAAACTCTCTAAAAACAAAAATAAAATCAAAAGTACAAATAAAGTCATTTCAAACAAAGGAAAAAAGAAAAAGAGAACTAGGAATATATCTATCAGGAAAAAAAATTGAATGTAGTTCCAATGCATACAGGACTATTTTATATTGATAAACACATAAGAAAGTACAGCAGGAACTTTATGTATTTAATACTATGTTATTTAGTACACAAGAATTGTTCTAGGAACCAGCAGTTAACACAATGGCTGTGTCGCTGGACTCCCATGTACTCCACCGCAGCTCGAGTCCGGGACCCAGTGGCTTAAACTCACACCGGGTGTGTGTGCGTGCATGCCCAAAATCCCAAGAGGAGAATGGAGGAGAAGGGATTCAGCATGGCCATCCCCTCTGGGGAGGGGGGATGGTTTCTTGCTTTCTGTCTCTCTGTCTCTCTCTGTCTTTCTGGAGAGCGCATGCACCCTATAGCAAAATCCTCTCAAAAAAAAAAAAAAATAGAATTGTTCTAAGAAATTGACAGAATCCATTTGTAGAGACATACTAGAAGGCAATTGTTCATCTCTAACAACTCAAGTAGATAAACAAGGTATACAGGATGTGAATAATATTATTACACGGACTAAATTAATAAACCTGTATTGTTCTTGCCACCTACAGAAAACTACAGCATTCGGGAAGCAGAAATCCATAATCCACAAGAAGTAAAAATTATATATGCACATTCACATATTGGGATAAATATAATCAATAATTAATGTAAAAGTTTAGCATATAAACAGCTCCTATAAAGCAATCCTCAGCCAAGTGATGTTGAATCACCAGCAGTATTCTCAGGGAAGGCAGTATTAATGAGAGCATTTACTTTCCCTGTTCTATTTAAAATTTTACAGTTATTTGTATTAGCGTAAAACATAGAATTTAAGCTAGTTTCATGTCTTAAAAAGGTCATTTTCAGAGGGAAAAATTCCTCCTCCCTCAATAATATCTGAGTCAAAAATAAAAATACTGTTGATGTTTTAAAATTATTGATAATGAAACATAACACATCAAAATGCCCAGAAAGCCTCAGCTACCATAGCCAGCACAGATTGACAATGTCACTCAGCAAGCTGAGACCTTCTGGGAGTCCTGGGTTTGAGTCCTGGCCCACCCTGAGACGCTAGATGTATGGCTTGCACCTATAGTCCCAGCTGCTTGGAAGGCAAAGCAAGAGAATCATGACATAGTAAGACTCTAACTTAAAAAATAATAATAAAATAAAAAAAAACAAAAATAAATTTAAAAAAGAGGAGGGGGGACCAGAATATGGCGTAATGGTTATGTAGCTGGACTCCCACATGGCTGACAGTGGTTTGAGTCCCAAACCCAGGGGCTTGAAAATCACGCCAAGAACGTGTGTGTGCATGCATGCCCAAGATCTCTAAAGGATAATGGAGGAGAAGGAATTACAGCATGGCCATCCCCCCTGTGGGGTGATTTCTTGCTTTCTATCTCTTCCTCTCCAGAGAGCACACACATGCCCTATACCAAAAATCTCTTAAAAAGAAAGAAGTTAATAAATTTCTATCCTTGTATAATTTAGTGGCTTAAAACAAAGGACCTACTTTTAATACAAGTTGGTTATTTTCTTGATTTTCCTCTTTTATAAAACCAACCTTTCTTTTTCTTAACAATGTCTCCCTCATCTTCCATCCCCACCTTCTAATTCCACTTACCTAATTCAACTCACCCTTCAGGTCTCAAAATAGATACCAATTTCTCAGAGAAACTTTTCTTACCCTTCTTGACAAGGTTGGTCACCCTGTCACACTCTTCCAGGACCCCTGCCTTCCTCCCAAATTCCAATCACATGGAGTTAGTTGTCTCCTCCATTGGACTGTAAGTCTTATTAAACCAGGACTGTATTTGATTTACTATCCTAGGCTCAATAGATGATAAATACAACTTTTTCCATTTATTCAAATACTCATCATAAGTTAGTTCATTATTTTTTAGTTGCCAGAGGGCTGTACACGCCCCCACCCCATGAGCTGTGGTCCCATTGCAATCCCTTCTGCATTTCTCCATCCCACTGTGTCTTGAACACACATGTGTAACTGCAGTCAGACATATGGGATCCACTTCACTTAACCACTACACTATAGTTCATTTATTTTTTAAATCCAAAAATGTTGAGTTTCAAGTATGTGCAAAGTATTGTATGAAGCATTGGTAAACAGCAAAAAATAAAACCAACATAAAAAGAAAATCCTTGCCCTCTTCTAAGAGGTCAAAAGATAAGTATAACAGGGAGGAAAATATCAGGCAAGTCAGATAAATAGAAACGTCGTACCATTTTAAATATAGTGATTAGAAAAGGCTCACTAAGAAGATGACCTTTGAATTAAGATACAAAATGGTGAGAAAGCAAGCATTTGGATACCTGGAAAAATAACAGAGAGACAGTGGGTAGCAAAGGCCTGGGCAGCAGTCCACTGTGCAGATAAGCTCTTACACAAAGACTGAGTAGAGTCGGGATAGAACTCCAGGAATATCAGCACCTAAAGATGGGCTGAGAAGCACAAGCCCTCAAAAACAAGGAAAAAGCAGAGATAGGCAGCGACCAAATATTATACATATTAAATATTGTGACTACTATGCAGTCATTATAAATTAAAAATGAAAGTTTTTTTGCATGTGGTCATATTATATAAAGCAGAATGCTATTAAATGTAAGAGCATTTTTTTTTTCATTGCTAGAGGGTACATGTGCTCACCAGAGAAAGAGAGAAAAGCACATCTCAACAGGACAAGGTCATGCCACAATCCTTTGTCCTCCATTGCTCCTTCCCATAAGATTTTGGGCATGCACGCACACACACACCCGGTGTGTTCTTCAGGACTCCAGGGCCAGATTTGAATCATGGTCTGCCATATGGGATCCAGCTCCTTTAACCCCTGTGCTACAGGGCCAGCAGTAAGACTGGTAACAAGTAAGTTAAGTTCGACATTACTCTTTACTTGGTTAAGATTTTTTTAAATTAAGAATGTATTTCCATTTCAGATAATTATATTGGCATGCCTTCTTGCCTATAACATAGAACAAAGATAAATTTATTCTTAGGGATTTTTTTTTTAAGAATTGTTTATTTAACTTTTCTTATTTTAATTTGACCGGGACGGAGGCGGGGTAGAAAGAGAAATGGAAAGTGAGAAAGCAAGTCACCAGGTCTGAGACTTGAACTGTAGTCTGTCATGTGGGAATCCAGTATCTTAACAACCATGCCACCTACTTGCCCCAGTCTTCTAATTATTTTTAAAGATTTTTTTTTTCCAGATAACAATAGCTGGACCGGACTGTTTCAGGGATTTGTGTTCATCTCAAAAGAACGGTATGCTGAAATTCACACCATTCCATTCCAGAATCACCTCCTTAATGTAGAAGCTATAGTGGATGCTCAATTAATGTTTGGAAACCCATAAAACTATCTCAATCATAAAAAAAAAAAAAACCTAAATGATTGAAGTGATTCTTGTCATTGGTAAACTACTGAGAGTATCACTCTTCATACTCTAAACCTTCTTTCCACCTTACTATGCAAATTTCACTAGTTTTTACATCAACATAAAAAAAATTATTCCTGAATATCACAAGCTCTGACCTCTCAACTGAGCTTCAAACTCAAACTTTCAGCTACCAGCTGAAAAATCTGCCTGTATGATTTTATATGACAGGTCTTCAAAAGGTTCATGGGAAATGCACAGTACAAAAAACTATGCATAGATTTCAATTATTCTGCATTAAAATAAATTTGCATTTTAATTCCATTTTTCATGAGCCTCTTGTCGTACCCTTGTACGTAGTCTAAGACTAACAAACGTTACTGCAACCATCCCCATATTCTCATGTCCCTTCTGTTAATGGCATCAACATGCCCTTGTCTGTCCCCAGCAACCTGCTTATCTATATATACAGAGAGGATCTCCTATTCTATACACCCTCAACCTCCAAGATGGGTCCCAGGCACTCTCTTCCAGAAGCCATACACTGCAGGCACTCTTCCTCAAGGCTGTCATTCCCACGCAGCATGCCAGGCCTTCCTTAGAACTCTTCTGCATGGACTGTGTTTCTCCAAAGACTTGTCCATTGAAGCCAGCCTCTTGCTGCAATTCATTCCTCGATAGCCAGGCAGACAGATTTATGCTCTCCATCCTCAGACATGTGGGCAGCTCCTTGTTTAAACCTTGGTTTACTGTATTTATCACTGTCTGCCTGATCGTAGGCATTTGTGTCTGTGACTGTCCATGTTTATGAGTTACTCAAGAGCACTGACTATACTTTCTTGTTGTTTCTTTTTCTTTTCTTTTTTTTCCCCCTGAAGCTTAGTGTCCTCCACCAAGCATAAAGACACAAAAGTGCTCTGAGATACCAGTTGTCTGAAACTGAATTGAGAATGTCTCAGAGAGAGTAACTAGACTGGCCTGCTGAATTTGGAAAGGCCATTTTGCCCTAGCCTTTGAAGCTTTATGCCTCTGTCCACTCAAAGGACAGCTAGCAGTTCTCTGTAAAACTACGATCAATAGTGGGTACAGAATGAATGCCTCATTTTCTTAACATGCCAACAATCCTTCTAACAAATCATAGTCCAAGAAGACAAAACAGCCCTGTAACAAAAAGTGATTCTGTTTCAACTGTGTTACTTACTCCCTGAGCAAGCATACGCCATCCTTATCATCTGCTGATTACAGACGTCTAAGAGGGGTGGGGGTTGTCCACATTTAATACTCCTACAATGAAACCTGCCTCTAATGAGTAACTCCACCTATCTTCTCTGCTCCAGAAGCCGTTGATAGGTAGAAAATAAGGCATGAGTGAAAAGCCTAACAAAAGGCTCACAGATGCCAAATGCCAGCTCCAGGAGGCCCCTCCTCCCTTTGCCTGAGACCCAGATGAAGCAAAAGTCCTTGTGGAAATAGCGTTCTCTGCAACAGTATTTGTCATCTTGGTTGTCGCACAGCTGGAAATAGTTTTCTTGTTCCCTATTCATAAGAGCCAAGCATTCATATCCCTCCGACAAGAACTCTTAATTGAGTAGTGGCGTGTTGCACCAATTCAAGAAGTGCCCACCAGGCTCTTCTGGCTATAAATTTCACACCCTCAATGGCAGCCTCAAGTAGGAACTCTATAAGACCAAAGAGAATAGTGGCAAACACACAGACACACACAAACATATACATCAGTATATATAAGCACAACCCACACACATACATGTACATAAACATATCTTTGTATGTCTGTGTAAGCAAACGTTTTAAGTATGAAAGTTTATGTAACGAATTGGTGACAAAAAAGATTATACCAAATGAGTAAGGTTGATGCAGTAGAGGGAGGAAATTACCGAACTTTAGATATATCTGCAGTATTTGAATAATTAGTAAGTCACACATCTTTATTAATGAACGCAACTACCTTCTTCTGGCTGGAATACTTTTTACTACATTGGTATCCCTGAGTGACCTCAACAAGATCAGAAGTAAAATGCACTAACTAAACCATGCACCATGATAGCGTGACCTCGAAATAAGTCTGACTTCCCATGAACACTCAATTTGGATTATTCTAGGAAGTAAGTCATAAAATGAACATAAACGCAAACGTAAGTTGAGTCAAAAGTAAAAATTCCTGCTATGAGATGGAAGCAAGCCAGGGCTACAGATAAGACAGCCCTGTCTTGAGACTTTACAATTAACAGGTAAATTTTGGCAAAAAATATTCAAAGTTTACAAAATGAAGATTTATAGAATATCAGGCTCTGTCTCCTTCCTTAAGAAGGAAAAGCTAATTAATCTAAAAGCACAGAGACTACTCTGAAGAAAATGCTCCTAAAATGGAAGAATAACTCAACAGACATGCCCCAGATTTGAAGACTTTTTAAAAGAACTTCTATTATTAATGAAATATGATCAAATACAGGCACTAAGAGAGAAAGAAAACTTACTCGTCTTGTTTTTTACTATTTTCCCTGTACGTGATGGGTGCTCAGTAAATCTCAATTGAATGTGGAATCAACAAATGAATGAATAACATAAAGGATTAACAAATCTCCAGCAGTTGGCATAATGGCTATGTCCCTGGACTCCCATGTAGTCAACTGCGGTTCAAGTCCTGGACCCACTGGCTTAAACTCATGCCAGGCACGTGTGCATGTATGCCCAAGATCCCGAGAGGAGAATGGAAAAGAGGTTGCGGTGTGGCCATACCCCCGGAGGATGGTTACTCGCTTTCTGTCTCTCTGTCTGGCAAGCACACATGCTCTATAGCAAAAAGCTCTCAAAAAGAAAAAAAGAAAAAGAAACCTATTACTGAAAACTAGAATTAGCAACCAGATAATATCATTCTTACTTCTATCTTACAGATGTAAAAATAGAAGCACTATGACAACCTAGCAATAGCAAAACTGGAAATAAGCCTCTAGAATTCCTCTACATTGATCCCTCTTTGAGGCTTGGTCTATCTCCTAGGGTCCTTCCAGATGCTAATCTTCCAGAGCCATTCAGGACCCTTCCATCATCAGCACCACCACTTTACTGACCGGATTTTATCTCTCTTATTACACTTGGTACATTGAATTGTAATTGTCTGTTAATATGTCTGTGAGCTCCTCCTGGTGGGTAGGACTCTGCCTTATTCACCCCTACCCATCCATATCCACGCCTACTATCTAGCACAATGTCTGATACGTAGATAGCAGTCAATAAATGTTCCTGGTTTGAAAAGCATTTGTTTTCTCTGCTCCTTAACCGTTTTTCTCTCTAAAGAGCTAGGAAAATTCTTTCATTAGGACAAAATTTCAGGATGAAGACAGTTAGGGATTAGTCAAGGAGAACCATCTGGACATAGCCAGAGAAAATTGAGTGTAGCAGAACAACATGAAATCAAATTTAGTCCACTAGACACTCAGCATAATGCATAATGGGGGCCAGCCCCTTAGCACAATGGCTTAGCCTCTCTGTATGAGGATCTGGATCCCACGTGGCCAACTGCAATTCAAGTCTCAGACCCAGTGGCTTGAGAGAGATGCTGGGCACATATGCCTGAATGCCTCATATCCTGACAGGACAGAATCAGTAAGGAAGGAAAAAGGATTCCGACATGATCAGGCCCCACTGGAAGTGAGAACTTTCTCTTTCTCTCCCTCTCTCTCTCTGTCTCTCTCTTTCTCTCTCTCTCTCCCTCCCTCTCTCTCTCTCCCTTTCCTTCTCCCTCTCCCTCTCTCATTCAGTCTTGGCAATTTAAAAAAATAAGTCATGGGAAACATGCCAAAAAAGAAATGGGTCGCAGTAGCAGTTTCTATATAGTAATTGCTGTAAAAATCACTGGCACGCATAATAGCCAGAGTGAGCAATTTTTCTTTAACCAACAGTCTCAACTTTTGAAATCCCACCCTGAAGGGAGATCCACAGCTAGGTCCTACAGGTCAAACTTTCTTTTTTTCTTTTAGAGAAGGAAGCTGGTTTTTAAATCATTTTTCTCTATTTCTATAATAAAACAAAACCAGTCTGATCTTCATCACTCACGCTTATAGATATTTGTTTTAGCATAGGACTAAAGCTAAGAGTCTTTCCTGTCATGTCATTTTTTTAAAAAAAATGGTATAACAAAAATAAAATAAGTTATAACCTAAATCCAAGCATGCATACATTTTAAAAATGTCTCTTATTTCTGGGGAAAAAAATGAATATTGCATGAGCTTCAGGATTAAAGTTTCTATAGTACACATCAGATGACAAGAGCTAACATGCAACTATTGAAACAATTTTCTCTGGCCCATCCCCACTAGTCAACAACAATGCTAGTATGAAATCATACCTGCTTAAAAACAAAAATATCCAAGAAATTTAAATCCTCCACCATCAAAAACTCAAATGTGAACATCTAAGAAATAAAGTATCCTAATCTTGGACTCCTTTAACTTAACTAACAACTTATGAAGTATGCCAAACTCAAGTTGCCTTGTAAAAGGTAAAACAAACTGCCAGGAGGGTCACTTATTCAACCAGCATTCAGAAAATAGTAAAAAGAAGTTAACTAAGTGCCCAGCAACTGAAGACTGGACTAAGAAAATGTGGCACATATACACTATGAAATATTACTCAGCCATAAAGAACAGAGAGACTGTCATTTGCTACAAAGTAGATGAAGCTAGGTGATATAATGCTAAGTAAAATGAAGACAGATTGTGAAAACAAACACAGTATGTCCCCACACAGTATATACAGAATGTTTATACTCAATGATGGAAATTAAACGATTCCAAGACGTAATAGTAGGAAGGACACATGTAAATACCAGAGACTGGGAGAGGGGTGGTTAGTGAAGGGGAGGGAGACTCAGCACAACATTTAAAAGACACAAGAATGTAAAGTTCCTTGTTGAGAATGCTGTATAAGGTAATATCCTGATTTAATTATCATACACTGCATGCATGCTTTGAAAAACCACATTGTAAGTCATGAAGATATATGGCAGTTAAATGTAAAATAATAAATAAAAAGGAAGTTAACCAAATCTCTTTCGTTTCCTTTGTAGCCACCATCTCCAGATCCAAAGGCAACTAAAAGACTTAAGGAAATCATCTCTTCGACATGCAGGTCCTCTTCCTTTGACACACAGAAAACCTATCTATTCCCATCTGTGACACAGAGATGTTGGGCACTGGAGTGGGAAGAACCTGTAAAACTGCTGACCACCCCTTCTGATGGATCCCACAGAGATTCTTCTCATCCAAGAGATAATGAACTAAATATTTTAGCGTTAGGGGTTAAAAAAGAAAGAAAACAGCATTTTACCAGGAAAAAAAAAAAGTTTCTGAAAGAAACTACTTCTACTGGAAATTAAACTTAATAAGAGATTCTGAGTTGTGTCAACTCTCACTGCAACGCCTAGCGTACTTCTCTCCCCTTTTTCCCTCCTCCCCTCTATCTCCACCCTATCCTTTACAGAGGCATTAACCTCATCTTCAAATTAATAATAATTCTATCTCTTCTGTATTGGAAATGATGATTGGTTAAATACTACATATAACGTAAATAGAATCAAGAATGCCAGTTGCCAGAAGAGTCATGTTTAAATTAGCATTAACTTGCAAGCCCTTTTCTAAACAAAAAAAGAAAAATGTTTTCTTGGTGAGCTCTGTGCCTGCAGAAAAGTTTTCACCCACATTTGAAAGGCCCCTCAAGGTCCAGATATAATAAGATAGCATCACTAATTTTTACTAAATTAAATTTTTCAAATGTAAAAGGAGATCTATCAACTTGGAGGAATAGGTAAGAAGAAACCACCTATTAGTTCATTCTACACCTTTATATCATCTGGATAAACTGGCAGCACCTTCCTAAAATATCGCAGCCATGAGGTACAAAATGTAACAGAATAAAAGCCAGTCCATCCCTCAATCATGTCATCTCTGTCTGGTGCAATATGGTACTTTGTGTCTTCCTGCATCTTGGGGTTAAACAATACTTCCCTCTCTCCATCCTATGTAGCAAGACTACTTAAAAAAACATCTAAGTCCAAAAACAAAAAATAAATAAAAATAAATAAATAAAATAACATCTAAGATCCCCTATAATTTGCTGCCTTGTAACTTTCCAGCCTACATCCCCTAGGGTCCCCTGACTACATCTGCCCAAAAGAGCAGATTTCATTCTCCTACTGTTCATCTTTCTGTTGTTGTTATTTAGTTTTTCTGTTTCTTTTTTAATTGCCAGAGGACACATGCACACTCCCCAGAGAGAGACAGAGAGAGAAAGGAAGAAGACACCTCCCCACAGTGAGGTGTGGCCATGCCACAATCCCTTCTCCTTCATTTCTCCATCCTGTTCAGATTTGGAGCACAGACACACACAAACACATGACCCAAATGTTTTTTCAACCACCAGGGCTGGGGTTTAAACCATAGTCGGCCATGTGGGGTTGGCTCTCTTAATCACTAGACTACAAGGCCAGACCATCCCCCCCCATTCATCTTTTAAGAGATGCACCATTCTGTAAGCTTTATGAAGTCTTTCCCAGAATCAGAATATAATTTTCCAATCTCTAGCATGCCAAAGTTCTTAGACTCTACAGCTATCGCCCAGTTGATAGTAAAGGTATTAATTTGATCCAAGTGATTATCAGCATTTACATATATACTGAAGTATAGCTGTATCTTTCCCCTGCATTGCAGACCTTTCCTAAAGTTTCTTTTTTATCATCCATGTACCTGCCTCACTGGAATGGATTCAGTAATTGCTTATTGAATTATAAATTCCTTCTTTTCTCTCAGCTTTCTGAACTATCTACCACCAATTTGCCATGAGATATTTAAATAGTAACACTGTAGAGGAATTGTAGGTTAACAAGGTGAGTAAAAATCAGAAACTAACCAGTAGAATGATACTGATTTAATAAGGCCAGGACAGAATCTCAGACTTTAAACTGGGAGTTTTTGTTTGAGTTCTTATTACATCGCACTTCATTTTTAAAATAAATCATGTTCTTCAAATGTGTAGTCATACTGATACCAAAAACAATTTTAAGAAAAAGAAGACAAGAGCACACATTAAGCACAATTATTAAAATCTTGACCTGAAACTAAATTTCAAAAGTCTTATTATTTGCTGAATAGTCAGAGCTCCCTGTGAAAATGATACAGTGTATTCTACCTAGATTATAACTTTCCTTACTAAGCACTTGAAATGATTCTTAACCATAAAAATTAGCTTCAGACTGAATATGTAGCCACAGGACTTAGCAAGTGAGATTTCCAGCAAGTGAGAAGCTTCAAATAGTCCAGGAGTTCTAACAGAACAGATCCAATAAAAACCTTGCAAAGTCTATGGTATAATTTTTAAAAAGAAATCACATTGCTTTTTGGAAAACAGTAATTTTTAATGAAAACAGGTGTTTCTAAAGAGCTGCCACCTGTGTTCCTACCTCTGTTACTTTTTCCCATCACTCAGGGATACTGAAATCCAAGCTGAGTAGCCAGCAGCACTGGGCAGCAGCTTGCCCCTGAGACAAGGATGCAAATGCAAAGCTGGGCAGGTGATCTCTACTAGCAGAAGTCATAATACAAAGATTACCTGGGTTTCAAGTCATTTTTAAGGCTAAACAGGTTCACAAGCTTTAAATAATTAAGTCCACAGGAGATTCATCTGAGAGGGATGGAGAAAGGGGGGAGGGGGATGCAGGGAATATGAGGGTTTTTCAAACAGCTAATGGGAATAATATTAAAGTGTAAATACATTTTGGTGCAAAAAAGATTGAAATCCATGCATCTTTTTTTTTCATAATAAGCATTTTTCATGACCACTCTTATTGAATTCCTTGTGGAGAAGGAAAGAAAAGGAAAAGAGAACATCAGAATCAACTCCCAGCCCCAGTTTCTTTCCCCTTCCAGCATTCCTTATCTGGGGTTTCCAACATCTCTTCGCCCTCCTGCCCTCTCACTCGGACACTTTCCCTTACACCCTTCCTACAGTCCTAACATGGGATAACCTTTCTAGTTATGTGGGTAGCTGGAAAGGAGCAGCACAGATTATCAAACTCCCCTTCATTTTCCAGACGAGGACACCGAGCCCAAGGAGAGCGAACTGACCTGACCTGCTCAGGTCACACCGCTAGGGGACGCGGTACGCGTGCGGGCTGAGATGTACAGCCTCGCTCCCTAGTCCCAGACCTCCTAGCTCAGTCTACTCCCATCCCTTTGCTACTTCGTTTCTTTAGCCTCCAGTTATACCGTATCGAGGGGGGAATGCAGCTTTAATATACTTACCTCCTTCCCTGCCCATTACTCACTTTGTGTGGGGGGTAAGTATATTCGCTGCTATCCTGATTTGGAGAATCAAGATCAGAAACAACTAGTAACTATACCTCTGCGTGTGTTTTCATGCAATTTAGTTTAGTCCAGTCGTAAACTCTAATATACAACCGTTTTCCTTGACACTCACTCTTCTCACAAGAAAGTAACTTCTTGCAATAATTTAGCGGTTTCCCGAGTACAGCGTCTCCCTGTAACCAGAATGCCAGACTTCTAGCTTCACAGTTCATGCTTACACTGAGCAAACCACGCTTATGCAAATAGGTGAAAAGCAGACTGTTGGAGCTGAAGGAATAGAGGATTTTGCTCTAACTACTAGTTACATGTTCATTATTTCGGTTTACAAGGATGGTATCTATTACAACGGGAAACACGCATTCATAGTGAAACTTCTACAAGCCAGTTCCCACATTTACGAAAAATTCATAGATTTCAACCAGGAAAAAAAAGAAAGAAAGAAAGAAAAAAGAGCATGCAGAGGGCAACTATCTCAGGCCCCAGACTGGAGGCAGCAAGGAGTCCTGGATGCCGTCACTCTTAACACATCAAAGGCCAAATGGCAGCAAAACGCACACACATACACACTCACACAAGAATACACTTTAAATCCATTCTCGACAACTTAGTCCTACACACACACACCAGAAGAGCCCATCGATTTCAAAACCATCAACTCCCAGCCAGGTCCCTCCCTTCTTTCCATCTCCCAGTTACTTGCTGAGCGTATCTGAGGCGGCTGGACAGACACTACAAAGTCCTCGGCCTGGGAAGGACGACCTAGCCGTCAGTGGGAGCAAGTGGTGCGCCAGCTCCGCGCCGCGGGGTGCAGGGGCCCCCGGCGGTCCACGTCCCACTAGGGAGGGGGGATTTCGAGAGATCATCGTAAGTTTCCTTGTGCCCCCACCCCGACCCAGGTAACAAGAGGCCACCTACGTGTCACTTGGGCGGGCCCCGGGGCGAACTGACCTGGCCAGGGGACAGGAGGGCCGGCGGCCCGGGCGGCGGCGGCAGTTTCCCTGCAGGGGCTGGGTCAACTGGTTGGTGCGAGAGGCCAGGAGAGCCTCGCCTCCTGCAGGCCGGCTCGCACGCGCGCACGCACACCCACCCGCCC
>NW_006159542.1:2211699-2212060 GCF_000334495.1 Tupaia belangeri chinensis
GGGGGGGGAGGGGGCGCCGAGGGAGGGCCGAAGAAGCTGCGCGGACGCCAGCCTCCTTTCTTCCTCCTCCTCCTTTCTTTTCGGCTGGCTCCACGTAGCACAAGGCAACAGTTCGTCCCTTACCTGGTGCGGCGCCCCCAGCACCCCGGCCCTCTGCTCCCCCTCCCCGGCTCAGTCACTGAGCTTCCCGCTGTGACTGCAGGGCGGGGGCCGGGGGAGAGTCTCCCGCGGCGGCTGCAGGGCGGGGGCCGGGGGGGGGGGAGCCAACCTCCCATTCATTATCTTACCAACCCTCCCCGCGCCCGCCCCCGACCTGACACACCCGCTGTTACAGACCCTGGCCTCCCGCTCGGGATCCGCA
>NW_006159542.1:2218150-2222132 GCF_000334495.1 Tupaia belangeri chinensis
GGGCGGGGGCCGGGGGAGGGGGAGCCAAACTCCCATTCATTATCTTACCAACCCTCCCCGCGCCCGCCCCCGACCTGACACACCCGCTGTTAGAGACCCTGGCCTCCCGCTCGGGATCCCCACCCCCACTCCTGCGCTCACCCGAGCGCCCCACAGCTTGGGGACTCCGGGGGGCTCCCCCGCACGGTGCATTTTCGAGTGTCGCTGTTTTCTTGCCACTTCACACACTCTGCAAAACATCTTGGGGCCCGCAAAAGCCCTGACGTCGGGCCCCTCCCTCGCAGTTCAGTGCCTAAACTTTCCAGAAAGCGCCGTGTCTCCCAGTGTAGCCCTAAACTGCCGGTTACGAGGACGATGAGTCCTCTCTGCAACTAGAAAGGTGTAAACGTTTCCATTCCCATTTTTCAGCTGACTGAGTCTGCAGACCAAAACTAGTGTGACTCTTGCTCCCGGGTTCTCCACATCCATGACTGTAAACTCCTCTTCCGCTTCCCAGTGTAACTCTGCGAGTGCAAAGTATCGGTTGTAGTTAGTGTAATTAAGGGCGGGGATACACACCTGGAAGTGTGGGCGGGCGCTGCGCGGGACGAGGCCTAGGAGAATGGCAGCCTCAGGGATTCGCCCAGATCCTGTTCCACCTCGCCCTGGATGGGGGGGGTGGGGGCTCTCCGGCCACTCTAGCCCACCCACCCACCTCCCACCCTGGCGTCCCAGGATTTCCGGGGCGAGCAGAATTCTCTGCCTCTCCTCCACCGCCTAGGCCACCGCACATCAGCAGTAGCTGCTTGAGAATAAAAGCTGAGCGAGCTCTCTCCTGAAATGACACAGGAGGACCGCCCGAAAGCCACTGTGGCGGGGGCGATCCGGCTAGATGTAAGGCAGAAACGCAGGACAGCCAGGGAGCGCCGCGTTGGAGGTGGTCCCCGGTAATCACGGCTTTGCACAAGCCAGAGGTCACTGCAAACCGCAGTGGGTACGGAGGGTACCACTTCTGGAAGGGGATGGAAACTTGGAAAGCTCCCAGTGAATTATGCTTTGAAAGGGACCGGGACCATCTCCTGGCAGTGACAGAACGCGAACTGTGAAATACTGCTTTCCTTGACTAAAAATGAAGATTTTCCGCTGAGACTTCTCCCTCCAGATTCATTTCTAATAGGTAGGGCTACCTCTGTCTCCTTCTCTCCATTTCTCTCTGTCTCTGTCTCTTTGTGTCTCCCTGTGTCTTTTAATTATTTTTTTAAAAGACTGCTTAGAGTCTTGACCAAGCGCCTGTGGTTTCTACAGGATGCTCAAAGCTGAGCCATGACTGCTAGTCATGTACTGCTCAAAGCTGTTTCCTTTTTAAAACAATCATTCAAATCCTCTTTTTAAAATCAACTCAAAGCAATTCTGCTTTCTCATCTTTCCCTCCACCTTATGATTGATTTTGCAATAATCTATTTCAAAAGTGAAAAAATCAAAATTCTAACACTTATACAGCGTTTATATGTCACACACGGCATGCAGCAATGCATATAAGTACATATAAATATTAAACCACTTCCTTATCTCACAAATAATAGAGGGTGATCTTCAACTGTAAGAGTTAGTCTTCTGGGACAAACAGAAAAATAATCACTATAAAATGTAAGTATCATAAAAGGTATGAACTGTATTGGTAAGAAAAGAAGAGATTAAAGGGGCTTTTTTTTAAGAGATTTTTTGCTGCAGGGTATGAGTGCTCACCAGAGAGACAGAGAGACAGAAAGCAAAAAATCATCTCCCAGGGAGGATGGCTACACTGCAATCCTAGCACGCCCATGCACGCGTGCGCACACACACACACACATGCACGCCTGGCATGATTTTTAAGCCACCAGGTCCAGGACTCAAACTGTGGTCAGCCATATAAGAGACCAATGCCTTAACCACTATGCTGGCCCAAGGTCTTTTGCCATTTTTGCCTTAGGGCAAAACCTAAGCTCACCAGAGACAGAGACAGAAAGAGGGAAAAGGAGAAATCACTCCCCAGGGGAACCACACTGTAATCCCTTCTCTTCCACCCTCCTGGAGGAATCTTGTGTACAGACATACATGCACCCAGCATAATTTTCAAGACACTGGGTCCAGGACTCTAACTGCAGAAGGCCATGTGGGAGTCCAACAACCTAACCGCTACTCCATCTGCTGGCCCCAGGGTCTTTCATTTTTAACCAGAGCTCTACTCAATTCAGAAAAAATCACTTATCTAATTTTTGTTTCCCTCTTACTACGTATTCTTATTAGTCTTTTCAACAGTTCCATATCCAATGAAAATAATGTTTTTAAATGAGTTATCATCAGGGTTAGCCTTTCCCCCGTAACTTAAAGAACAGATGAGATTTTTTGGGGGTTTTTTTGTTTGTTTTTTTAGTTTATTTGCTGAGAGAAAGACAAGCACCTTCAACAGAATCTCACGCCAAGGACCTCCCTGCAGCATTCCCAGTCAGCCAGGATGACTGCACACACTCACATGTCCAGCATGCGTAGCTCAACCTGGAACCAACCTCCACCTTCTACATGGCTTCCAGTTTTGCAGAGTAGCACACTCCTGCTGCACCACTATGGCTAGGCTCCAAAGAGGTTCTCACCTACCACTCAACTTCCGTTTTTAACATACTGATTTTGTCACTTCATTTCCTAAGGAACACAGTTGATTCTGCTTCAACCAAATATTAACTCCCTTAACTACTTTGTGACCCCTTCTAACATCCAACTGGGGAAGTCTGTCCACATGAGACACGTGTATTTAAGAGAAAGTTATTTGGCTGGAAAACACTTTATTTCTTCTTTATTTAGTCTCCAATGGCCTAAAATGAAATGGAGCACAAAATAGGTCTGCCTAGACAGACCTGTCTTCCTGACAAGCATAGACCTGTCTAAATGAGAGTGCTTCTGCAGCCAGCTTTTGGTCAATAACTTTAAAAGGGACTGTAAGTTGTGTGTCCAGTCTAAAAGAAAAGAAAATGCAGAACCTCGGTCAGCACGCTTAATCCAGCCACACTAGTACGGTGTTCCAGCTGAGCTAGTTTTCTCATCTGTGGAATGGGATAATAAACTAATATACTCAGTTTTATAGAATTCTAAGTTGTCTTTATCAAAGTAAGATAATACAGCTGAAAGAGCCTTCCAAAACAATACCATTGATAATGGTGTTTCAATGGAAATAGAGAAGGATATCTTGGTAAACTTTCTTTAATGCTTTCAGCTGTCTGCAGCCCCCCTATCATTCAGAATTATTCCCTTTCTTGGATAACTATTCTAGTACTTTCTGTCCTAGCCTTTCTCTCCTGTTCTCGGCCAGAAATGTGTTTCTAGATTCGTTTCTTCAAATGACCTCAGCAGAGCCAAAGACCCAAAGACAATTGGTGCCGTCAACACGAGAAAGAAAAATATTCTCAGGGAAATGTTGACGAGGAATATTTCAAGTGGAGTTTCCCATTAATATCGTCAAGGACACTGTAGGCTTTGTCAGATTATTGATATTGTCTACTGGCCCCCAAACTGTAATGCGGGAAGCACTTAGCTTTGAAAGATTGTCTGTCCCTGCCTTTGCACACTATTATTTGTGAAAGGGTTTGCTGGTCTTTACAGTTCTCTCCTTTTAGGTGACCTCCCCCCTGGGAAGAAGACTTCCAAGTTTTCTACTTCAGACTAATCAAAAGTATCAGCAAAAAAGATCAGCTGGAAACTTTCCCTCCAGTCTATTAATGTAGAGACTGATTCAATGAATATGCTTTAGGGAAACAATACCCTGAGAGAATTCAGCCAGCTTGAGAAAGTTTTTCAGATGCCCCAGGGCATGGGTTTCTTCCTTAAAATGAAGTATGTGTGCCTCTCCAGTGTTTTTCCTCTTGGCTAGAAAGAAAGCCTTCTCCTTAGGAAACCTTTCTATTTTAAAAGGCCAAAGGCAGAGGTGGGTGGGGCAGCCCAGTTTAGTAAAAAAAAAAAAAAAAAAAAAAAA
>NW_006159542.1:2222616-2224460 GCF_000334495.1 Tupaia belangeri chinensis
AAAAGAGTGGGGGGGGCCCCCAGTTTTTAAAAAAAAAAAAAAAAAAAAAAAAAAAAAAAAAAAAAAAAAAACTGGGCTGCTTTTCTACTTTTCAGGGTAGAAGTGGTATAACGTGATTTTGGAAATGGGGAGTAGGAGTTGGGATGTGTGTGCGGCAGCCTTGGATAAGGACTAGACTGCACTGAGAACCCCAAACAGAGGGACTGGGTGCTCTCCTTTCCTTATCACATAGATGTGCACAAATAATCTGGATAATGAGGAAAGTAGATTACGGACCAGCACATCCTTTTCTGCAGTCTCTCTCAGCCAAGGGGAAAAGGGAAGGCCTAAACGGAGTTGGGGGATAGGGGAAGAAATGAAAAAGAAAAAATATATATATTTATATAGCTAAAAGTGTGTGTGTGTGTGTATCTGCTATGTATATTTTACATATATATGCATATGTGTATATATATGTGTGTGTGTATGTGTGTGTTTGTGTGTGTATGTGTATATATATACACAAACATGTATATACAAGCATATATATATAAACATATATATATATATATAAACATATATATATGAAGCTAAAAGTAGATCTGGCCACCAAGAAATTGTGGAAATGGCCAAAAAGGCAAACAGCTAAGTCTATAAAGTAATAGAAAAATAGGTAAATTCTGGTAAAACTGGCAATAAGAAATAAGACTATGAATGTGGAGATTCTAATTACAGTTTTAATAATGTTTTTAAATACCAAGAATATGGTGGGGGCTACCAAGTGGTGTAGTGATCCCATCATTGGACTCCCACATGGCTGACCACAGTTTGAGTCCTGGACTCGGCAGCGTGAAACTCATACCAGGAAAATGTGTGTGTGTGTGTGTGTGTGTGTGTGTGTGTGTGTATGCGCGCACACCTGCCCAAAATCCTGGGAGAAGAATGGAGAAAAAGGGATTGTGGCCTGGTCGTTCCCCCTGGGGAGTGATTTCTCATTTTTCCACTCACTGTTTCTATTTCTCTCATTCTCTTTGGCGAGCACACATGCCCTAAGGCAAAAACCTCTACCAAAAAAAAAAAGTGAGCATTTTACAATAGTTGATATCGTGTATAATAAGAAGTGAATTACAAAAAAAAAAATACTGATTGAAAAAAATAAAGAACCTGAATGCATTTAAAATCATTAAACAGGGGCTGGCAGGTGACATGGTGACTGGACTCCCATGTGGACAACCGTGGTTCAAGTCCTGGACCTGATGGCTTGCTCTCTCGCTTTCCTTCTCTCACTCTCTCACTCTGTCCCTCGCTGGTCAAATTAAAAATAAATAAATAAAAGTTGAATAAAATAATTTTTTTAAAAAATTATTAAACAATTTGAACTCTAATTTCTAAATCTACCTAGGTTTAAAAAGGTCAAAGTTGTAGTGAGCAAGATTTACCCAATGCTAATAAACGGATAACCTTTATGCAACTGGCTGCAAAAAAGAAAAAGAAGGAAAAGAGAAGAAAAGCACCCTAATCCTTTCTTGAGCTAATAAAACATTGATACCAATATCAGACAAAGACATGGCAAACAAAATAAGTCAATCTCATAAGGAATAAAAAAATTATTAATTCTACATTTAATATCATTAAACCAAGTCCAGCAATGTGCTTTAACAAAATACACCATGGGAACCAGCAGTTAGCGTAATGGCTATGTCGCTGGACTCCCACATAGTCGACCGCGGTTCGTGTCCCGGACCTGGTGGCTTAAAAAACTCACGCCGGGTGCGTGTGCGTGCGTGCCCAAGATCCCGAGAGGAGAATGGAGGAGAAGGGATTGCGGCGTGACCATCCCCCCTGGGGGGTGATTTCTCGCTTTC
>NW_006159542.1:2224592-2241075 GCF_000334495.1 Tupaia belangeri chinensis
TTCGCTCTTCCTTTCTCTCTGTCTCTTTTTGGTCAAATTGAATAATAATAATAAATAAAATTAAATAATTCTTTAAAAAATACTTTCGGTGATCGCTTCTTATTATAAAAGTTGTTTATGTCTTACTATCAATGTGATCAAAAGCCCCAGTTAAATGATTGGATTATTTTTGCTTTTCAGTTGGTTGTTTAGGGGATGAGACCACTGGACTGAATGGCACTGGATAGGATGAACTGTACTCTGTTTATATAATCCAGTTCTTTGGACACATACTGTATTTATTCTGTCAACATTTTCTCAGTAAGTGGAGGTAGTCTAACTGTGGGTTATGTTTAGTTGATTCATTGACTTGTTTTTGATAGAGCCTTCTTCCAAATGAAGAGTCTTAAAAAAAAAAAAAAAAAAAAAAAAAAAAACACCGTGAGCACATTGAGTTTGATATTATCAATGTAAGCTTGGTTTAATATTAGAAAATGTAAAGTAATTCACCATTTTTAATAATCATAAAGTAGGTATAGTGAGGAATTTCTGAAAATAATAAAGAGTTACTATTAACTTTAACAGCATATTCTAGAAGCATTATTAGTTCAGTAGACTTTTTTCTTTTAAAGTTAGCAACAAAACAATGATAGCTTTTATCATGTCTATTCAACATTGTATCAAAATCCCTTGCCACTATAATAAGACAAGAGAGATTAGAAGGCATATGGTTATAAAACAAGAAAATATGATTTATGGATGATATAGTGGCCTACTTAAGAAATTCAAGCAGGGTGTAATGGTTAAGGCACTGGACTCCCACCTGGCTGACCACTGTTCAAGTCCCAGACACGACAGCTTGAAAACCATGCTGGTTGTGAGTGCATGTGTGCCCACAATCATGAGAGAAGACTGGAGAAGAAGCGATTCTCTCCTGTCATCCCCCCTGGGGGGAGTAATTTCTCATGTTCCTTCTTTCTGTTTCTTTCTGTCTCTCTCTAGGGAGTGCATGCACCCTATGGCAAAATCCTAAAATTTAAAAAAAAGAAGAAAGAAAGAAATTCAAGCAAATTCAATAAAGTATTATATGATACAACACTGTTGAATATAACATTAATATATGAAGAAGTCACAGTCCATTAGAGATCATTTTTTAAAAATCTCACTCATAATAACAACACATCTTCATACAGCTTGGATCAAATTAATAGGCAGGTATAATATATGTATGGAGAAAGTTACACAATGTTATTAAAACACCTTAAAAGACCTAGGTACACCATGATTGTGGATGGAAGACTCTATATACACAATACAATCTACTCAAAATTGCGATAAGGTTTTTCACAGACCTTGATAAGGTGGTTCTAAAATTCATATAAGAGTTTAGGGCCAGCAGGTAGTGTGGTGGGTAAAGTACTGGACTCCCATCTCATTGACTGTGGTTGAGTTCTTGAGGCTCACACCAAGCGCATGTGCGTTTGTGCCTAGAGTCCTGAGAGGAGAGTGGAGGAGAAAGGATTGCACCACGGCCTTCTCCCTGGAGGATAATTTCTCACTTTATCTTTCTGTCTGTGTGTCTCTGATTAGCACGTGTACTCTGTAGCAAAAATCTCTCTCTAAAAAAAGAAAAAGATCATATAAGAGGCCAAGGATAATCAACAATCAACAAATTCTGAAGAGGCGTGAGGAAGGAAGATTTTCCTTCTAGATATCAAGATGTTCTACAGCTTCGTAAAGTGAAATAATGTAGTATTTGTGCAGAAAAAAAATGATAGATAATGATGACAAATAATGCAATGAAAGAAAATAGATGGTTCAGAAACGAAATGACATATAAATGACCAATGAGTTGATGCAAATTACTGCATCAAAGATGCCCTGCTTGTAAATAACACTCAGATTATGGCGCTTTATATAGAGAACATAATGTTATATTCCTATCTCCCACCTTTTGTAAAGCTCTTAATGAAACCAAAATCTAAATTTACAAAAGGAAACTTCTGGATTTTTAGAATATCGTCCTCACTTCAGGGTAGAAAACAATTTTTTTTTTTTTTGAGAGAGAGAGATTTTTGCTATAGGGCACATGCACTCACCAGAGAGACAGAGAGAGATAAAAAGTGATAAATCACCCCCCAAGGAGGCTGACCACACCACAATTCCCTCTCCTCCGTTCTCCTCTCAGGATTTTGGGCATAGGCACAAACACACCCAGCATGAGTTTTAAGCCTCTGGGTCCAGGACTTGAACCACGATCAGCTACACGGGAATCCAGTGACATAACCAATACACCATCTGCCGGTCCCAGGAAACAATTTCTAATATAAGGTACAAAAAGCATAAGCCACATAAAAGAGTCTGCTACTTTCTTTCAGAAAAAAATAGGGCTGCTTCTAATACACGGCACTTTTGTGAGACCTAACAACTGATAGGATGTGAGCCTGGAATCTTGCAATGAGTATTTCAGGAATGTACCACCTTGTACAACAGTGGGGAAGAGGGTTTTCCTACACTTCATGTATTTCATGTCATTTCCGGCCCATTAGGCCTTCTAAAGCAAGGTGGAAACACCAGTTCTTTGGTTTCCATTAACAGCAGGCTCTGAAACAGTGCTGCACATAGACCCCCATGAGAACCTAATCAAAGCAATGAAAATTCTAATAGATAAATGTAGAGTAGACATAGCATAGGAGAGGCCTCCAGCTACACTATCCATACTTACCTCCTTAGGCACCAGCTAGACAGAATTTCCCAACCTCTCTTGCAGTTAGGCCATGTAGCTGAGTTCATTTGATAGAATGTGAACATAAATGACTTTTGCCAATTCTAAGATGACCTATAAAACCCTCTCTTATGTACTTCTCCACACTCTTTTCTCCTCTGACTCACTAAGATGGTGATGCACACACAACCCTAGAAGCCATGGGCTGGAGACAATAGGAAGCCATAGTCTGATGCCTAAGTGTTTATGTGAAGTAGGGCTTCTGTTGATGTGAATGCCCACCCTGGGCTTTTATCTGAAAAAGAAGTTTCTTATTCTTTGGGTCAGTAAATGTTGGGAATCAGTCCTTTACCTTAGTCTAACTAAAGCATATATTTGCACACAGTTTGTAATGTAATCTCAGAGGTGCAATGAAGGCCTTTAGTTTAGATTATGCATAGATCAAAGGAAAGGAGAGGCTCAGATGTACCGCCCTCTAGAGTGAGCTCTCACCAAAACTGAGCAAGTTAGAGACGGTATAGCTTTCCACAAACTCTACCTAATTAGGCATTGATTATGTCTAACCGAATGGCTCTGCCAAACCACCTACAGCTCTCAAAGGCTGACATATACTGCCAGAAGCAGAGGCAGAGTAAATTCCAAAGGTTAAAAAACAAAGACACAAATGAAAGACGAGTTAGTGATATGAGAAACAAGTAACTGGTGCACATAACAATGTGGAGGAATCTCAAAAACCTACTGAGCAAACGGAGGCAGACACAAAATAGTGCAGACACAAAATAGTGCAGACACAAAATTGTGACACTACATGATTTTGTTTCTATGAAGTTCTAGAACAAGGTAAAACTAATCTATGATGATAGAAACCGAACAATGGTTGCCTAGGGTGTGGAGACTGATTGAAAAGTCAATCAAAGGAAGGTTTTAGGGAATTTTTCTGTATCTTGATTTGTGTGGTGGTTACATGAGTGTAGATAATTATTTAAGCTCATTGAACTGCACATCTAAGGTTAGTAAAACTTACCATTTGTAAATTATACCTCAATAAAATATTGGGTTGTCAGAAAAGCCATGATGCATTTTTGCATAGAGTGCAGACACAAAATAGTGCAGACACAAAATTGTGACACTACATGATTTTGTTTCTATGAAGTTCTAGAACAAGGTAAAACTAATCTATGATGATAGAAACCGAACAATGGTTGCCTAGGGTGTGGAGACTGATTGAAAAGTCAATCAAAGGAAGGTTTTAGGGAATTTTTCTGTATCTTGATTTGTGTGGTGGTTACATGAGTGTAGATAATTATTTAAGCTCATTGAACTGCACATCTAAGGTTAGTAAAACTTACCATTTGTAAATTATACCTCAATAAAATATTGGGTTGTCAGAAAAGCCATGATGCATTTTTGCATAGAAAAACAGAAAAAATAGGTCATGACTTTTCTGACAACCCAATATTTTTAAATGCAAATGAACCTATCTTCATTTGCCCATACAATAGTATTTCTAAAACTATTACAGGATGATGTTCAGCCAACAGATCCCTTGGAAGTTATTGTTGTGATTAACCACATGTTGACACTACAACATCTAGGAGAAGAAAATGTACTCCTATGCAAAACCAAGACACACAATAAACATATCCAAAGACAAATTAACATTATCAGAAATAAGTCAGCGATAAGAAGGGGACTTAAAATGTGATATGAATAGACCTGAAGAAAAAACAATTCTCCCAGACCAGAAACAGACACTCTGTGAGTGAGAGAGTGACAGAGAGAGACCTGTATATTTTCAGAGCAGAGGGCACATCTGCTTGCTTTCTGGCAGTGAGGTTAGGGAGACAGCAAGACCCCAAAAAAGAGAAGACCACAAAGAATGTTTAGGTGAATGGAACCTAGAATAGCACAAGTCCCACGGAAAGCGTAGCAGAATGGACTTGGACAAAGGATGTCCCAAAGGTAGCCCCTAAGGATCAAAGCTTGCTGGACCTTCCAGCATACATGTGCCACTCCATAAAACTGTAGTGAGGTAACTGACCTAGGCATGTGGGTGCAACAATTCCCTAAAAATGGAAGAAAATGTCAAAAGAATCAAAGTCCTGCTTTCTTACCAGTCCTGAAAAATGGAAGACTCAGAGTAGGAATTTAATCTGAAATAAAGTATTTGTATTTAAAAGTTCATTGATTGGGCCAGCCAATGGCCTGGTGGTTAAGCTGGCTGGATCCCGTAAGGCCAACTGAACGGTTCTAGTCCTGGACACTATGACTTGAAAAGCATGCCTAGCATGTGTGTATGTGTGGCTAAAATTCCAAAAGGAGGGATAAAAAGGTTGTGAAGGAGAAGGGATTGCAGCATGATCATGTCCCATGGGGATGCTTTCTTTCTTTCCCTCTCTCTCTGTCTTTGACAAGCACACGTACCTTCTGGCAAAATAAAATAAAGCAAAACAAAAAAGTTAACTGACTGAGATTCATGCCTACTCTCTTAGTTGGATAGGGCTGCAATAACAGTACCACAGATTAGATAGCTTAAACAACAGAAACTTATTTCCTGGAGGCTGGAAATCCAAGATCAAGGTATTAGCAGGGTTATTTCTTCTGAAGCCTCTCAGCTTGGTTTGCAAATGGCTGTCTTCTTCTTTTGTCTTCATATTATCTCCCCCAAGTTTGTGTGTTGTCTTGTCCTAATCTTCTGGGTTTTAAGAATACCAGTTATATTGAATTAGGGTCTACCCTACCTCTTATACTTAATTATCTTTTAAAATATGCTGTGTCCAAATACAATCACATTCTGAGATACTGAGGTTTAGAACTTCAACATAGGAATTGAGAGGGAGACACCTTTCAACCGTAACATCCACTGTGTGTGGAGTTCTCATCCTGATTGCCAAGAAGTGTCAGGCACCCTTGTGTCTGTACTATGGAAAGACTATAAACTCTAGACTAGAAACCACTTTGGTATGAGCCATGTTCCTGGGGAATTGCTATAACAAGAGGTGACTTCACAGAAGTCACCACTAAGTTGCTAAGTACAAATGGACTGTGGTGAGTCTGAAATAGTAACATAAAGCATTTTAAAAAAACCCTGGGAAGATGCATTATGATCACAAGAACAGAAGTGATAGCAATTGAGCCTTGATAGAATTTACTGATGAGGTTAATCTGTTTCCAACTTCTAAGAAAATATCTAGAAAGGAAGAGGTTCAAAAAGTTATCTTTAAAACCTATTTCTGGGACTTGAAGTTTCTGAAAGATTAACAATAAAAAATCACTGGACTTCTTCCCAGAGAGAGATCTGTACTGACTTGTACAAGTATAGATATACAGAACATAGATCTGACCAATTAGGGCAAGTGTAAGTTAATTGGTATCTTAATCAATTCCAAGATGAACTCGAATAAACATGTTTCCCTCCCTTCCATTTTTCTTCTAACCAGCAAAGGAGAGGGATGTGGTAGAACTCCTGCTCATTACACGCAGGCACACTGAGTCAGCCTTTGCTGATTGGTAGTAGCCCTAGTGCTAATACAATGGACACATGAGTGTAATAGCCATCATGGCAGAGAAGGGGGTCCATGCATGGGCCCAACAGTAGAGACTCCCACTCACCAAAGCTGGTCTAGCTAATGCTACCTCTAATGTCCAAATTACCAAAAACAGGGACCAACTCTTGAGTTCCTAGTGAACTATTCTTTAGGAGACCAACTGGCAACTTGGTGGCAAGTTGACTAGTTCTAGCCTATGCTATCCTGCAGGGACTGGTAGTTCATCTCACCAGGATAGACACATATTCTGGATATGTCTTTGCCTTTCCTGCCCTCAGCATCTCAGCTACTATCACTGTCCAGTGCTTATGGAATGCCTGACCCATAAGCATGGAATCCCACACAACATTCAACCATGAGGTTTAGTTTACAGTGAAGAATGTGCATGTGTTCTTATCACATACTGCACGATCCAGACATTTCCTCCTAAGAGATGGAATGTCTTGATGAAGACACAGCAGAAGCACCAACCTGAAGACAGTGCCCTGTGAGGATGGAGAGCTATTTTTCAGAATGTAATATCTACATCACATCAGAGACTTCTATGTAGTGCTTTGTCATCAATCAGAAAAATATATGGGTTCATGAACCAAAAAGATAAAAGCAGAAGCCACTCTACCTATCATCACTATCAGTGACTCACTATGGGATTGGGCTCTGCAGGTTTAGATAGTTCTGTGCTCTGACCTGGGGACACTGCAGAGTTCCCTTTGAACTATAAGTCATAATAGCTGCCTGGGCAATCTGGAACCCTGTGTCTGAAGATCGGCAGACAGGACATGGAGTCAACAACTTTTCAAGGATAATTCACCCTAATCATTAACAGGAGGACATAGGCTGATGTTATTAAATGGTGGCAGAGAGGGATGTGTGTAGTACTCACATAACCTGCTTGGGTGCCTATTGGTACTCTCTTGCCACTATGACTGGACAAAAATAGCAAGAGTATGATTACCAAGGACACAGACCCCTGGGAAATGAGAGTTTGGGTCACACCATGAAGTAAGTTACCAGGACTAAAAGAGGTGTTAGCTGAGGGTTTGGAGGAGTTCGTGTGTGTAAAGGGGAGGAAGAAAGTGAGTACCCATTGTAACTCTAACTGATGTGATGATGGTGCTGGACTCACATTATCACTAACTGATGTAATGATGGCTGTCATTCATCCCACCAACTTTCCTTCCTTTTCTAAATTTTCCCTCCAGAAAAGAGGCCCTCCAAACACTTAGAAAGGCTGCTACCTCAACAAGTCTGAAGAAATGTATCAAAACAGGGCAAAGGGTAGACTACAGCAGACATGGAGATATGCCATTCAGATCCCTTTCAAGATGGAACTCACTGACCAGCTGCAGAGCGTGCTTAGCTGGTAATTCACAGTGTTTAGCACTTCCCTCTATAGTTTTTGAAGTGGGACTATATTCTTTTGGAGGCATCCCATCAACCAATGAATGAACAAAGTGATAGCCAGAATGCTCTTTTTCTGATGAACTATGGCCAGTGACTGAACAAGGGCCTAGACATTTCTACCCAATGGGAGATTTCTCTAACAGGCCATCTTTGCTCTCAAGATCCATATTGGACTAGCGAAGACTTTCTTAGGCCTGCATCATGGTCTCGTAGCATTCTCTGCCCTATTCTGCTTCTCTACCTTCGCCTTAGGTGGTACTCCCACCTCATCACCTATTTCCCAGAGAACCCAATTTTTAGCAAGTATCTCCCATAGTTACTGCCCTAATTAAGTTGCTATATTATTTAAATTTAAATAATTTTCTCATAATAGTCTTTATGTGGACTATTGTTAAACTAGAATTGTATTTGCTTATTGTATGTTGACCCCTTTGTCTATCATAGCACTATAGACCATTTTGTTTTATTTCTTTAAGACTTCCTTATTTAATTTTCATTTATTCATTCATTTATTTTAATTTGACCAGAGAGAGAGAAAAAGTGAGAAAGCAAATCACCAGGTCTGGGATTCGAACTGTGGCTGGCCATGTGGGAATGTCCAGAGCCCTAACCACCACGCCACCTGCTGGTCCTCCTTTTTTATTTTTTTAACAATTCACTTTGCTAAGGGTCATTTTTCAATTATTTATTTTAGGGAAGAGATCTAGGGTGTGTTTATCAATGTTACTCATTGGATAAACTGCCATGTATCTCATTGAATATTTTGTTTATGACCATATCCTTCCTATGACTTTCTTAGGTTTATTTTGTTATTAATCTTTGCTTTCTGGTGCTGATTTTTAGGCTACTTGGATCCAGGACTCAAACTGCGGTCAATCATGTATGAGTCCAACACCTCAACCACCATGCCACCTGCTGGCCCTGCCTTTTGCATAGACTAATTAATATCCAGAACAAAGAATTGATATTCAGAGGATATAAAGAATTCAACCCAATAACAAGAAAAAGAAAAAATATATATCCAACTAAAAAATGGCCAAAGACCAAATAGACATTTCTCAAAAAAAAGCATACAAATGACCACAAAGCAATAGTGCTTTAACCCAGTTAGAAGGATCATTACCGAAAGGACAAAAATATCATTAACGAATGCTGGCATGGATGTGAAGAAAGGAGAACTCAAATGTTATTGATGGCAATGTAAATTAGTACAACCATTGTGGGAAACAATATAGAAGTTCCTTACAAAAATTTTAAAATAGAACTAAAATGCAATGCAGAAATCCTACCATTGGATATATATTCAAAGGAAATAATATCAGAATGTTGAAGAGATAGATAGCATCACTCCCATGTTTATTGCAGCAATATTCACAATAGCCAAGATATGTAAACGCTTAGCTGGTAATTCACAGTGTTTAGCACTTCCCTCTATAGTTTTTGAAGTGGGACTATATTCTTTTGGAGGCATCCCATCAACCAATGAATGAACAAAGTGATAGCCAGAATGCTCTTTTTCTGATGAACTATGGCCAGTGACTGAACAAGGGCCTAGACATTTCTACCCAATGGGAGATTTCTCTAACAGGCCATCTTTGCTCTCAAGATCCATATTGGACTAGCGAAGACTTTCTTAGGCCTGCATCATGGTCTCGTAGCATTCTCTGCCCTATTCTGCTTCTCTACCTTCGCCTTAGGTGGTACTCCCACCTCATCACCTATTTCCCAGAGAACCCAATTTTTAGCAAGTATCTCCCATAGTTACTGCCCTAATTAAGTTGCTATATTATTTAAATTTAAATAATTTTCTCATAATAGTCTTTATGTGGACTATTGTTAAACTAGAATTGTATTTGCTTATTGTATGTTGACCCCTTTGTCTATCATAGCACTATAGACCATTTTGTTTTATTTCTTTAAGACTTCCTTATTTAATTTTCATTTATTCATTCATTTATTTTAATTTGACCAGAGAGAGAGAAAAAGTGAGAAAGCAAATCACCAGGTCTGGGATTCGAACTGTGGCTGGCCATGTGGGAATGTCCAGAGCCCTAACCACCACGCCACCTGCTGGTCCTCCTTTTTTATTTTTTTAACAATTCACTTTGCTAAGGGTCATTTTTCAATTATTTATTTTAGGGAAGAGATCTAGGGTGTGTTTATCAATGTTACTCATTGGATAAACTGCCATGTATCTCATTGAATATTTTGTTTATGACCATATCCTTCCTATGACTTTCTTAGGTTTATTTTGTTATTAATCTTTGCTTTCTGGTGCTGATTTTTAGGCTACTTGGATCCAGGACTCAAACTGCGGTCAATCATGTATGAGTCCAACACCTCAACCACCATGCCACCTGCTGGCCCTGCCTTTTGCATAGACTAATTAATATCCAGAACAAAGAATTGATATTCAGAGGATATAAAGAATTCAACCCAATAACAAGAAAAAGAAAAAATATATATCCAACTAAAAAATGGCCAAAGACCAAATAGACATTTCTCAAAAAAAAGCATACAAATGACCACAAAGCAATAGTGCTTTAACCCAGTTAGAAGGATCATTACCGAAAGGACAAAAATATCATTAACGAATGCTGGCATGGATGTGAAGAAAGGAGAACTCAAATGTTATTGATGGCAATGTAAATTAGTACAACCATTGTGGGAAACAATATAGAAGTTCCTTACAAAAATTTTAAAATAGAACTAAAATGCAATGCAGAAATCCTACCATTGGATATATATTCAAAGGAAATAATATCAGAATGTTGAAGAGATAGATAGCATCACTCCCATGTTTATTGCAGCAATATTCACAATAGCCAAGATATGTAAACAACCTAAGTGTCCATCAATGGATAAATGAATTTTTTAAAAAGGTGGTATATTTATATAGACAACAGAATACTATTTGACCATAAAAAGAAGAAAGCCTAGGGAACCAGCAGTTAGCATAATGGCTATGTCGCTGGACTCCCACGTAGTCGACCGCAGTTCGTGTCCCGGACCCGGTGGCTTAAAACTCAGGCTGGGCGCATGTGCGTGCGTGCCCAAGATCCTGAGAGGAGAATGGAGGAGAAGGAATTGCGGCATGACCATCCCCTCTCGGGGGTGATTTCTCGTTTTCTGTCTCTATATCTCTCTCTGTCTGTCTGGCAAACGCACATGCCCTATAGCGAAAACCTCTCAAAAAAAAAAAAGAAGAAGAAGAAGAAAGCCTATTATTTGTGACATGGATGAACGTGGAGGACCTTACATCAAATAAAATAAGTAAGGCACATAAAAACAAATACTGCATGATCTGACCCATACATGGAGTCAAAATAAGTTGATCTCAAGTGGAGAATGGAAGAGTGGCAATCAGAGACTGGGGAGGATGGAGGAAGGGAAAAGGGGAGGGAATAGAGAGATAATGGATCATGAGTATAAAGTTTTAGTTAGATGGGAAAAATAAGTTCTGTTCCCTATTGCACAGTCGAATACACAGTAGGGTTAACAATCTTGTTTGTATGTTTCAAAATAGCTAGAAGAGAGGAGTTTTAAGGTTCTCCCCATAAAGAAATGATAAATGCAACAGGTGACAGAAATTAATACCCAGATATGATTATTGGACAATATATATCAAAAAATTACACTGGGGCCAGCAGGTGGCTTGTTGGTTAAAGGGGCTGGATTCCTACATAGCTGACCACAGTTGGATTCCTGGAACCAGCAGTTCAAAAAATCATACTGGACACATGTGCATGCATGCCCAAAATCCCAAGAGGAGAATGGAGGAGAGGGATTGCAGTGTGACCATGCCCTCAGGGGTTGATTTCTCATTCTGTCTCTGTACCTTTCCCTGTCTCTGTCATGAACACATGCACCCATAACAAAAATGTAGAAACAAAAACATACTGTACCCATAAATACATAAAATTATTATGTATCAACTATAAAAATTTTTAAATCATCAAATTTTTAAAATCTGTCATCCTGTTAACATTTTTCAGCAATCTGTATTTTAAAAGTCTTTTAATACTCCATTAAATCAGCATACCTACATCAGTATCTAACTTAGTAGAGGTTCAGTAAATATTGTTAGATTAATCAATTTTAGATAAATAAATGAAACTTCTAATATAAGTTTCATAGTAAAAAGAAAAAATATGCTTACAGAATTGGCAGATCACCTAGCGTTCCTTCTGTGCTCCAACTTTTGTTCAAAATGAATTTTTAAAGTGGAGTGAGAAAATCATCCAATATATAACTTAAATATGTTTTTTTTCTGGGTTTTTAAATTTTATTTTGCTTTTTATGAAGGAGATAGTGCTTAGAATTCAAGCAAATTAAATTTAAAAGTTTTTTTTTCTTTTTCTTTCTTTTTTCAATTTAATTTTATTTATTATGAAAATCTTTTTATATTACATTGAATCATATACATATTTACAGTGCATTACATTTCTTTTTCCAGCACGAAGACAAAGAAATTACTATCCACATCATCAAATAGCTTTTCATCATTTTTTTCAGATTATTATTTATTCTCATTTTTTAAAACATTCTATCACTATATATCATTTGGCTTGTATAAAGAATTTATCCAACATGAAATACTTCTCAGACCAGTACAGTTGAGAATACTATACATGTTATGATCAACATGTATAGTATTATGGTAAAAAACTATTTCTGTGTCCCACTAATGTCATGCCTCTCTATTTGTTCTCTTGCTGTCTTTATACTCTTCCCTTCTTCCCCTGCCCCGTTCCATACTACCTTCAGCATCCATAACTGTTTTCACTGCCTTTATGCCCTCCAGTATTTCAATCTCTACCATAAAGTTCAAATAGTTGGTATATATTAAGTGGATACAGTGGATACATACAATATCTTACTTTCATAACCTGGCTTACTTCACTCAGCAATAGATCCTCCATATTTGACCACTTTCTATCGAATGCCAGGGTCTCGTTTTTTATGGCTGAATAGTATTCCATAGAGTATATGTGCCACACTTTTTCTATCCATTCATCTGTTTGTGGACATTTAGCTTGGTTCCATGTCTTAGCTATCATGAATAATGCTGCAATAAACATTGATGTGGAAGTTTTTCCGATTGAACATTCTCCTGTCCTTTGGATAGATACCCAGAAATGGGATTGCTGGATCAAATGGTAGTTCTATTTGTAGATCTTTGAGGAACCTCCATTTTGTTCTCCACAGTGGCTGAACCAGTTTACATTCCCACCAACAGTGTAGGAGAGTTCCCCTTTCACCACACCCCCACCAACACTTATCACTTTTTGTATTTTTAATCTTTGCTATTCTGACGGGCTAGGTGATATCTCATTGTGGTTTTAATCTGCATCTCCCTTATGATGTGGGATGTTGTGCACTTCCTCATATGCTTTTTGGGTGTTTGTATGTCTTCCTTTGAGAGATTTTTTGTTCAGCTCATTTTCCCACCTTTTAATTTGGGTTAATCTTTTTTTTGAGGGAGGAGGATAAGCAATTTGAGTTCCCTATGTATTCTAGTTATCAGTCCCCTTCCTGAGGCATATGTGACAAAAATATTCTCCCATTCTGAGGGTTATCAATTCACACTTGTTACTGTGTCCTTTCCTTGCAGAAACTTCTTAATCTGATATAGTCCCACTTGTCTACTTTATGTATTATTGCCCATGCTTTGAGGGTCTTATTTAAGAAGTCTACCTACCCCAATGTCTCCCAGAGTTTCCTCAGTATTTTTCTTTCTTTTTTTTTTTAGAGGTTTTTGCTATAGGGCGCATGCGCTCGCCAGACAGAGAGAGAGAGAGACAGACAGACAGAAAGCGAGAAATCACCCCCCCAGGGGGGGATGGCCACACCGCAATCCCTTCTCCTTCATTCTCCTCTCACGATCTTGGGCACACACGCATAGCGTGAGTTTAAGCCACTGGGTCCGGTACACGAACCACGGTCGACTACATGAGAGTCCAGCGACATAGCCATTACACTAACTGCTGGTTGCCCCAGTATTTTTCACCAATAGTTTTATAGTTTGAAGTCTTAGGTTCAGATCTTTGACCCATTTTGAGTTGATTTTTGTTAATGGTGAAAAATAGGGATTCAGTTTCATCTTTCTGCAGGTAGATACCAGTTTTTCCAGCACCATTGACTAAAAAGGTTTTCCTTTTCCCAATGGATTGACTAGTATCCTTTGTCAAAAATCAGTTAGCTGTAAGCTTTGGGGTTTATTTCTGGGTTCTCTATTCCATTGGTCCACCTGTCTGGTTTTGTGCCAATACCATGGTGTTTTTATTATCACAGCTTTATAGTATATTTTGAGGTCAGAGAGTGATATGCCACCCACTCCACTCTTCTTGTATAGGATTGCTTTTGCAATATGAGGTCTTTTATGATTCCAGACAAATTCTACGATTGTCTTTTCTAGAGCTGTGGAGAATTTCTCTGGTATTTTTATTGGGATTGCATTAAATATGTAAATTAACTTGTGTAGAATTTCCATTTTGATTATGTTAATTCTTCCAATCCAGGAACATGGGCTGTCCTTCCCCTTTTTAATGTCCTTTTCAATGTTTTTTTTTAAAGATTTTCATAGTTTTATTTATAAACTTCTTTGACATTTTTAGTTGGGGTTATCACTAGGTATCTTATACATTTTGTGGCTATGGTAAAAGGAATTCCTTTCTTCAGCTTTACTTTGTTCAACTTGTTCATATTTAGAAATGCTATAGATATTCAGATAATTTTTGTATGTTGATTTTTTATCCTGCCACTTTACTGTATTCATTACTTTGAGGAGTTTTTTCATGGAAACCTTTGGGTCTTCTAAGTATACCATCATGTCATCTGCAAATAGAGCTATTTTCAACTCTTCTTTGCCTATTTGAATATATTTTATATTGTTCTCTTTTCTGATTGTTTTGTCTAAGACTTCCAGAACTATATTAAAAAGTAGTGGAGGGAACCAGCAGTTAGCATAATGGCTATGTCGCCGGACTCCCACGTAGTCGACTGTGGTTCGCGTCCCGGACCTGGTGGCTTAAAACTCACGCCGGGCGCGTGTACGTGCATGCCCAAGATCCCGAGAGGAGAATGGAGGAGAAGGGATTGTGGCGTGACCAACCCCCCTGGGGGGTGATTTCTCGCTTTCTATCTCTCTGTCTCTCTCTGTCTGTCTGGCGAGCACATGTGCCCTATAGCAAAAACCTCTACCCCCCCCAAAAAAAAAAAAAGTAGTGGAGAGAGTGGGCAGCCTTGTCTAGTACCAGGTTTTAGTTGAAAAGCTTTTAGCTTTTTGCCATTCAGTATAATGTTAGCTATTAATTTCTCAGAGATGGCTTTTATTGTGTTGAGAAATGACCTTCTATACCAGTTTTACTAAGCGTCTTAATCATGAAAAGATGTTGTATTTTATCAAATGCTTTCTCTGCATCAATAGAAATGATCATATGGTTTTTATCTTTCTTTCTGTTAATATGGTGTATTGTATTTATGGTCTTGTGTATGTTGAACCACCCTTGCATCCTTGGGATAAAGCCAACCTAGTCGTGATGAATAATCTTTGCTATATGTTGTTGGATACAATTTGCAAGTATCTCATTGAGAATTTTTGCATCTATCTTCATCAAAGATATTGGTCTGTAGTTTTCCTTTTTTGTCATGTCCTTATCTGTTTGGGGAATGAGGATAATGGAGGATTCATAAAATGAATTTGAAAGGTTTCCTTCCTTTTGATCTTTAGAAATAATTTGAATCGCATAGGGGTTAATTCTTCCTTGTAAGTTTTGTAGAATTCAGAAGTGAAGCCATCCAGACCTGGGCTTTTCTTTGTTGGGAGGTTATTTATTACTGATTCAATCTCATAGCGTGTTATGGGTCTATTCAGGTTTTCTATGTCCTCCTGATTCAATCTTGGTAGATTATATGCATCCAGGAATTTGTCTATCTCCTCCATGTTTTCTTGTTTGTTGGCAAATAGTCACTCATAGTATCCTCCAATGATGTTTTCTATTTCTATTGTGTCTGTTGTAATGTTTCCTGTTTCATCATGCATTTGATTTATCTGATTTCTTTCTTTCTTCTTCTTTATCAGTCTGGCTATAGTGTGTCGATCTTGTTCATCTTTTCAAAAAACCAGGTTTAGCTTTTATTTATTTTCTATATAGTTTGTTTATTTACTATTTTGTTTATTTCTGCTTGAATCTTTATGATTTCTTTCCACCTGGCATTGTTTTATTTGTTTTGTTTTGTTTTGTTTTTCCAATTTCCTGAGGTATGATGTCATCTAGTCTATTTGCAACCTTTCCATCTTTTTCCTTCTTTTTTTTTTTTTTGGAATACTCTAGTTTATTTATTGTATTTATGATAAAGAGCATGTACATGCACAAAAGAGACAGAGACGCACCATTGTCAGGGTCTGATCGTGCCACCATGCCCCTTCCCTGGCCTTTCAGCTCATGAGGATTTTGAGCACATGTACCCTGTGTGTTTTTTGTTTTTGTTTTGTTTTTATTTTTTATTATCATCATAATCTTCTTTATATTACATTGGATTACATATAACTTTACAGTGTATTACATTGCTTTTTCAAAAGGGAATGCCATGCATGTCAGTCAATACAGAGACATTAATCTCCCCGCTTCAAAATTCAATATCTTTTCTGTTTTCCCCAATCATTATTATTATTTATTTTTTAAAAGTCAATCGCTATTTCTCATTTTGCTTGTAAAAAGACTTTGCCCATCATGAAATACTTCTCAGACCAATCCAGTTGAGAATACTATACATGTCATCATCAACAGGTAATAAGCCATATCTGTTTCTCACTAACGTCCTG
>NW_006159542.1:2245972-2254428 GCF_000334495.1 Tupaia belangeri chinensis
TGGCCCAAAGTCCTCGCTGTTTCTAAGGAGTGGTGAGCCTTCAACTGACCTAATAAGCAATACCCCAAGAGCAATGAAAAACAAAACAAAAGAAGGAAATCGCATGGCGCGCATTGCACACCGCGCACTATTCAAATCATCAAAATTCAAAGTACCAGGTTGGTTGGGCCTGCAGCCTCAGTCCACCTGGTGTCCAGAACTGCTGGCCGGCTCAATCCGGTTTGTGGGTGGGGTGGGGTGGGAGTCCGCCTTAAAGTCCCAGACAACCAACCTGGGGTCCAAGGAGGAGGAACAGTGGGGATGTTGGAGATTCGGAAGGGTCGGACCTGCAGCCTCAGTCCGCCTGATGTCCGGAACTGCTGGCTGGCTCAATACATCTTTTTCTTATGAGCACTAATTGCTACAAATTTTCCTCTTATGACTGCTTTTGCCATGTCCCATAGATTATGGAAACTCGTGTACTCATTATCATTTGTTTCCATAAATTTTATTTCTGACTTAATTTCTTCAGTAGTTAAGAAGTCATTTAGGAGTAGGTTGTTTAGTTTACATGTGTTTGTGTATTTTTAAGGGTGTTTCTTGAAATTAATATTGAGTTTAATTCCATCATGGTCAGAGAAGATGCTGAATATAGTTTCTATGCCTTTAAATCTGTAAAGGCTTGATTTGTGTCCTATCATATGGTCAATCTTTGAAAAGGTTCCATGCCAGGGAGAAAAAAATGTATATTTTGTGGTCTTAGGGTGGAAAGTTCTATAGATGTCTGTCAAGCCCATTCCATTTATAGTATCATTTATGTCCTGTATCTCTCTATTATTTTGTCTAAAAGATCTGTCTAAAGGAGATAATGGGCTGTTGAGAGCCCCAACAATTATAATCTTGTACCCTATCTCTCCTTTTAGCTCCTACAGTTTTTCCTTCACATATTTAGGTGCTCCTGAGTTGGGTGCATAAATATTTATAAGCATTATGTTTTCTTGCTGAATTAGCCTATTTGCTATTATATAATGCCCTTCTCTCCTTACAGTTTTTGTCTTGAAGCCTATTTTGTCTGAAATCAGTATTGCAACTCCAGCCTTTTTTTATTTCCATTTGCATGAAATATCCTTTTTCAGCTCTTTGCTTTTAGTCGATGTATGTCTTTATTGATAAGGTGTGTTTCTTGTAGACAAAAGATAGAGGGCTTATTTTTTTGTTTTATCCATTCAGCTAGCCTGTATCTCTTAATTGTTCATTTAATCCATTAACATTCAATGTTATTATTGATATTTCTGGACCTGTTTCCATCATTAAGTAAGCCATTTTCTTGGTTGTGTTTTTTCTCTTATAACTGTCCATCTGACTTTTTAGTTTTCCTGGTATAGCAGTCACTTCAGAACCTCTTGAAGAGCTGGTCTGAAGTTAGTAAGTTCTTTCAGATTTTGTTTATCTGAAAATGTTTTCAACTTTTTTTTTTTTTCTGTATGAAGGATAATCTTGCTGGGTATAGTATTCTTGGTTAAAATTGTTTTTCATTTAACACTTTGACTATACTTCCCCATTTCTTCCTTGCCTGCATTGTTTCCAATGAGAGGTCTGAAGTTAGCCTGATGGGATGACCTTTGTAAGTAACTTGATGTTTCCCTCTTGCCAATTTTAATATCTTGTCTTTGTGGTTTTGTCCAAACTTGCTGTGATGTCCCTTGGAGAGGATCTTCTTGGGTTGATTCTATTTGGGGTCCTATGTATTTCTTGAGTGCAGGTAATTGAATGCCTCTCTAGGTCTGGAAAGTTTTCTTCCAGGATTTAATGAAATAAATTATCAATGCCCTCATTACTTTCTTCATCTTCTGGAATACCAGTTATCCAGATGTTGGGGCACTTGATGGTATCTAGTATTTCTCGCATATTATCCTCATTTTCTCAGTTGTTTTCTCAATCTTTTTGATACTTTTTTTGAGGTCAGAGGTTTTTTCTTCTACATTTGAGGTTTGATCTTCTGTGTGATCTAATCTACTTTTAATACTTTTGAGGGAGGTTTTAATTTTCTGTATCACATTTTTCATCCCTAACAATTCCATCTGATTCTTTTTGAAGGTGTCTATTTCTTCTTTCAAATCGTGAAAGGACTTCCTCATCTCCTGAAGCTTATCATCTCTTTTCTCTTGCATCTCAGTTAGTTTGGTCACTACAAAACTTCTGAATTGCTTACTGGATATGTCCACAACTTCCATTGTGTTGTCTGTGGGTGATGTGGAATTAATGTTGTCCCTTAGGGAAGAGACATTTTGTTGGTTGCTCATATTTCTTGTGCCTTTGCGATTATTCCTAGTCATCTGGTGATGTATACATTCCTTCCTAAATTATTTAAGGTATCTCTGAGCATTCAAAGATGTGTAGGAATAGAAAATTGGTGATTTCTCTTCTGCTCTGCCTCCCTGTTGCTCACCAGTACTCTGCACTCTTGTCACTGGTCCTGGGTGACCCAAAGTCCTAACTGTTTCTAAAGAACAGTTGTGACTCCAACTGAGCTGCTGAGCTTCACGTGAGGAGTTAAGAAAAGATCAAGTACAGTAGAACATGTGCTCAGCACTGCCCAAAACCCCAAAGTCCTGAGAGTCCAAAGGCGCATGTGGGGGGAATGAGCTATGGGTCCCAGCCATTATGGCCTGCAGCCACAGGCGGCCTAGCATAGGCAAGGCCACTAGAATGAACTGGTCTCCAGATGGGGTGGAGAAGGTCACAAGTTCATCTTAAAGTCCCAAGACACAAACCTGAAGTCCAAAGATGAGTGGGGGAGGGGGTTATAAGTTAAATTTTTAGAATAAACAACTAATTGTTTTTAAGACTGTGTCCAGCCTATGTAATAGGGCACATCTTTTAAAAAATAATAATAAAAATTGCCTTGAAGAAAAAATTTACTTTTGAGAAATTGAACTTGCTTTTTGCCTGCTCCTGGTTCCCTACAAATACATTTGAAGCTCATTTTTTGGTGTGTTCTTTTGGGAAAAAAGGTCTGAATTTGAAACATTAGCAATAGAACAGTAAAACAAAAGCAAAAAGGGGGTGGGGAGATAGGAAGAAAAGGAAAAAACCTGTTCTGGTCTTCTGGTAATATTAATCAGCCACATGTGACCAGGGTAAACTTCCTTCATGAAAGTTTCTTGCCTAGAGGTGGGACTGGGTCATTATGTCTGTACAATAACCGCCCCTACAAACAACATATGAATGCCAGATGGTTGGAACTGTTCCATTAAGAAACTGATGTTTTCATTGTTTGGAATTTGATTTTGTAGCTTTCTCCATAGAGTGATTTGATTGCAGCATTTAGAAGCTTTGAGAGCCTTCCCATAAATTATTCCACTCCTTGAATGTGAAACTAGGGTAGGCTTGTTAGCCTGTTTTTCCATTAGTATGTCATTCTCACTTCTTACTCAGATGTGGATAATTTAGGCAGAATTCATAAAAAGAAAATGTGGGTTTTGTGCTTTGGTTGTTTCTTTAAGGAACTGCTACTGAATAATATCTCTCTCACTTTGTTCATTGAATATTTATGTATGAATTTTCATGAAAAAATAAAATGGTCACTAACAAAGTTCTTACTATGCACTTATATGGCTCTCACGTTACTTTCACAGTAATAGTTCTCAGGCTAATTTTAACATTTTATACTTGTTAACTCAAGAAGCGTCACGTCAACTCTGCGAAGTCAATACTATTATTATTTCCATTTTATAGATGAAGAAACCAAGAAATAGTAAGGTGTCAAACTTACTAACTTACTTAAGACCAAAAGTCATTAAGTGGTTGAACTAGAATTTTAACTCAGACTCTATGTTCTTAACCATCTCACCACACATTACTTTGGTTAAGTCTAAACTATTCTAGTTCTACACAAGGAGGGAGGAGAAAAGAAGGGAAACACCCACTAAAAGATAGTAAACACAATCCAACAAGATTATTAAGAAAGCCATGTTGGTTACCAATATTGATTATACTAACCTCCATACATTAATGAACAAACAGTGAAAAGTCACCAGACTGGGGGGGAGGGGGGAAGTCAGCCACCAGAAAAAGCAGGAAATCAGAGAAAATTATCTCAGTGAAACAATGGTAATGGATAAAACTAAATAGGACTTTTTTTTAAAAGCCTAAGGGATAATACACAGATCCAATCAAAAATAGGCTTCAATTAGGATGTATTAGAAAGTAGTGGTTGCAACACAAGATGAATTCTTTCTTGCTTAAGCAATTATTTGTTTTATTTATTATTATTTTAAGAATAATGGTGAGCACATTCACTCATCAGAGAGAGAGAGAGAGACAGAGAGTGAGAACAAGAGTGCAAGAGAGAGAAAGAGAGAAAGCAAGCCACAAGGTCTAGGACTCGAGTCACAGTCAACCAGTTGGGAGTCCAGTGCTTTAACCATCATGCCACCTGCTGCCCCCAAGAATTAATTTTTATAGATTTTAAAACAAGATTGTCAAAAGATAAAAGCAAAACCAGTAAGTAGCTGAACGGACCCTTCCAAAAGTCAAATTAATAAATTAGATCCATTGCTGGACTTTTCCTAGAACAGGCTATAACCACAACAGTGGTTATGATAGGGGGTCATAGACATTTAGTTAAATTACTTTGGTTTAAATAATAGTTCCATTACTTTTTAGCTATTTTACATTTTGCTGCTTTAACCTTTCTATGCATCAATTCTACAAGAGGTGTTGATTTTCTCATCTACAACACTGAGATAATGGTATCTCTTTCATTGAATTTCCATGAGGATTCAATGATGTATTCATGCAAAATTCTAAATATCTGAGATATCAGATATTCAGTAAGCCACAGCCTTATAATAAAAGGCAAAAAGTAAGGAAGTGGAATTTTTAAGAGAGAAGACAGAACACAGAAGAGAGATATAAGAAGATTAAATAAATGCTATGTGTATCTAATGGGTACAAAGCAAAAGTTTCCTAGTTTTACAAAATGAGTAACTAAGGCTGGCAGCTGAAAATAAAGAGGTTCTGCACATGCACTTTCTAAAGAGACATACTAAGAAGTAGGGCAGACTAACGGAGTATAATAAAAAGAAGGCAGAATAGGGCTTAGCCATTAACGACACTCTTCTCCAAACCCTGTCTATAATAGGAGAAATCGTGGAGGTAAGGGTTTTCAGGGAGTTTATGTAAATGAGCACATGTGATTCTCACCATGTATATATATCACGTTATACATGGAAACCAGGGCTCTCTATGGATCAAGCAGATGCAGGAAGTAAAGATAAGCCATTGCACCTGACTCTGGTCCAGCATGTTGATGGGACATGAAAAGTATGAAATAAGAAGAGGCTGTCAGTGAAAATTCACCAATCCTTCTAACACCAAGGGCTCTCTCTTGACAACTCGCACTCCAGGCAATTTCAGGTGGGAAATTTAACAGATGGAGGAGTAAGAAAAAAGAAAGAAAAAAACAGAGATAGAGTTGGACAATTAGAGTCAACAGAACTTAAAAGATGTATGGGCTAATTACAATGTACAAATATTAATTAAATCCTAATTCAGATAAATAAATAATAAAGTAAATAAGATGAGGCAATTGAGAACCTTGAATTGTGATTGAGTATTGCATGCTATTAAGGAACTACTAGCAATTTGGGGGTGTGATAACAGTATAGTAATTATGTTTTAAGAATCCTATTCTTTTTAAGATCTACACTGAAATATTTCGATATAAAGTGATCTGATGTCTCAGATTTGTTTCCACTTAATTGAAGAGCACAAATAGATAGAGGCATCAATGAAAACAAGTTTTTAAAGTTTTTTCTAAAAACAAGATTGGCTGTCTGAATGAAAAAAAAAAGACTGATTTTTTTTATAAAGTATACCTAAAACTAGAAGAAAACAGAAGTTTGAAAATAAACAGAATGGGAAAATGCAACACAAATACTAGTTTAAAAATTTATAGAGGGCATTACTGAAGTTAGAACAGTCAGCTTGGTGAGGTAGCAGTGATGTGCTGCAAAGTGAAGTAAAATCCTTATGTAAGATCATGGGTTTGATTCCCTGGTCCACCTGTACACAGGGAGTGCGTACACCCACCATCTTGGCTGTTGAAGGTGTTAGTCTTTCTCTTTCTCTCTCTGTCATGATCATGAAAGACAGAAACCTTAAAAATGTATTTTGGGGTACCAACAAATGGTATAGTGGTTAAGTTGTTGGACTCCCATGTGATCAACCACTTTTCAAGTCCCAGATCCAGTGGTCTGAACATGCCAAGCATGTGTATGTGCATGTTCAAAATCCCAAGAGGAGAATAGACAAGGGATTTCAGCATGTTCATCCCTCCTAGGGGATGATTTCTTACTTTCTGGCTCTCTGTTTCTCTCTGTCTCTCTCTGGTGAGCATACATGCCCTATATCAAAAATCTTTTTAAAAGATGTATTTTTGTTTTGTTTCTTTTTGTTCAAATTTCCAGAGACCATGTACCTTAGAGAGAGAGAGAGAGAGAGAGAGAGAGAGAAAACGCACTCCCCCAAAGGATGTGGTCACACTGCAATCTCTTCTCTTCCATTTCTCTGTCCTGTTGGGATTTAGAGAATGTATGCACACACCACCCAGTGTGTTTCTCAAGTTTCCGGGGCCAGGATTCAAACCACAGTCAGTCATACAGGATGTAGTTCCCTTACCCATAGGCTATGGGGCCAGCCCCCAAAATACGTTTTTTAAAAGATTAGAATAAATAATATTTAAAGAAATCTAAATAAGAAAATATGGACAGTTTAGATGAATAAATGATATAATTTATTATAAAGATAGAATAAATAACTTACGCATCAAACAATATTGTATTAAACTATTTAAAGCAAAAATTATTAGAAATACAAAGAGATTTTTTGGGACCAGCAAGTGGCATGGTGGTTAAGGCACTGGACTCCTGCATGGCCAACCACAGTTCGAGTTCCAGGCAGAGAGGCTTAAAATTCATACCAGGAGTGTGTGCATGCATGCCCAAAATCCTGAGAGGAGAATGGAGGAGAAGGGACTGCAGCATGGTCATCTCTTCTGGGGTGATTTCCCTCTTTCTGTCTCCCCATCTCTCCAGCAAATGCACACACCCTATAGCAAAAATCTCTCTAAAAGTATTTATTTATGCTTTTCATGAGAAAGAAAGAGAACCTGAGAGAGGGAGAAGGAGACAGGTACCACCAACAGGATTCTCACACCATGATCTATCTCCAGCTTCAGCCAGCAGATCATGGGCTGCATGTGTATTGGGAGGCCTTGGATGTGAACAGGGACCTTCTTATGTGCATCCAGAATCTCAGAGTTGCTTTATCACCATACCATACACTGGCCCCAATAACATTTTAATAAAGTTTAAAAATGCAAATGAATCTGATTTATAAATATATAGTCATGTGCCACCACATAACAACATTTTGGTGGATGATTGTTATAGTTTGAATGTCCCTCCAAAATTCATGAACTGAGTGAGACTTTGTCCTGACAGGATTAAGAAGGTGACAATTTACTCAACTATGGTGTTGAAAGGGAGTTTTGGGGGAGATTAGGATTACAGTCATTAGGATGGAGCCTCAATGGTTGACTCATGGTGGGTTTATACGAAGAGAAAATGAGACAAAGACAGACACGTTGATACAGACGCATGCTCTCCTGCCTTCTGCTGTGTTATGATATAGTTAGAAAACCCTCACCAGTGTAGCCCCTCAAATCTCCAAATTGTGAGCTCAATAGATCTCTATTCTCTTAATTACCCAGACTCAGTATTTTCTGTTATTAGCAACATAAATGACTAGAACAAAGATGGACTTCATATTCAACAGTGGTCCTATAAGATTATATAATACAGCCTTGGGTGTGTAGACAGATAGATAAACATAGATAGATATGGATATATAGATATATACACACAAACTTACCTATATATACGCAAACTATACACACACACACACACACATACGTAAGCATCAAGATTTAAGTAAGTACACTCTGTGATGCTCACACAAAGACAAACTTCCTAACAAAGCATTTCTCAGAATATATCTTTCTTGTTGAGTGACACATGTCTGTAAATAAAAATATTTTAAATGCAACATTCTAGAACAGATGTTAATATTATAAGACTTCAAACTAACTATGAAATAACTACTTCAAAATAAAATTCTAGGAATTTAAAATGACTTGGAATTTCATTTATAAGTTACCCTAAAATGAGGACAAGGGAGAAAAAAAGATACATTTTAACAAAGACTTAGAAAAGTTCCATTTCAGACCCTGGGAATGTGACAGTGAGCAAAATAGAACTCTCCCTCAAGAAGTTTACATTCTAATTGGAGAAGACAGATAATCAAACAGTAGACAATATGTCAAGTAGCAATAAGTGCTATGAGGAAAATTACAGAATGAAGAATGCAAAGTTAGTAGGAGAGTTTTTTTTTTTTTTTTTTTTTTTTTTTTT
>NW_006159542.1:2254518-2292126 GCF_000334495.1 Tupaia belangeri chinensis
TTTTTTTTTTTTTTTTTTTTTTTTTAGATAGAAAAGTTGGGAAAGTCTTTTTAAAAGATAGCATCTGAGCAGAGATCTAAGGAAAGCAAGTAAGGGAGTGTGGAAGGTGCTAGGGTAGAAGGTAAGTGTAACAGTCCTAAGATAGCAGTTTGCCTCCCTTTTCCAATGAACAGCAAGGAGGTCAATGTTGGTACAGTGTGAGAGTGAGGAATAAGGAAAAGAGGGTTGGGAGAGAAGTCAGAGAAGGTTGTGTGTAGAGATGGGTGTATGTGTTGAGGAATAGATCACACAAAACCAGAAAGTCCATAGGGAGGACTTTGGGCTTCCTCTGAATGAGATGGGAAGCCACTGGTTTCAGGCAGAAAAACCATAAGTTAAATGTGTATTTATGACACATGCATTAAAAGAACAATCTGGCTGTTATGTTGTAAAGAAACTATCTGGGATGAGGACAAGGAGATCATTAAAGAGGTTACTGCAACTGACCAGCTGAGAGAGATGGTAATACTTAGAAGTGGTTCTGAAATAGCTGGATTTTGAATATATTTCAAAGGAAAAGCAACAGGATCTTCTAAGCAACTGAATATGTTGATGTAAGAGAAAGACAGAAGTTAAAATGGTACTAAGGTCATGCCCTGAGCAAAATGAAGAAAGGAATTATCATTTATTAAGAGAAGAAGTACTGCAATGGTTATTCATGGAATAAATACCAACATTTATACAGAAAGGTATTTTTAAAAATATAATTCACTGATTGATTTTATTTTATTTTTTCATCTCTGCCTTGGGAATGATTTGGCATGACACCAAAATGAAAGAAAGCATAAAGGAAAACAAATTTAATTACACAACGACTTTAAAAGCTTATACATAAAAACAAACATTAGGAAAAATGATCAACTCAAAACTAATTATGTAATCTGAATCTTTTTTTTTGAAATATTTTAATGTGGTGTTCCTTTTTTGAGCATCCATCCAACTGGAGTGGTAGTCAGGGGCAATTAGGACTATTAACAGCCGGAACACAAGAGGAAGAAAGTATGTTCAGCTTCCAACTGTCAAATGGACTTGCCCAGAGAGAAAAGAATTTCTTAAATTCTTTCAACTCTCACTTCCATAATTGCTAACTTGAATATAGTTTTTCACTACAGGGGAGAAGTACACAAAGCTCAGTAAGTAAACCCTCTGCCACACAGAAGGAGTGAGCATCTCTCCCTTTTCTAGTGTTCAGCGGGAAAAGATAGCTTGAACTCAGATACCAGTATCCTCACTTTACTTCTCTTAGGGTAGAGGGCAACAAAAACATGGAGAACAGTATCTGGGAACTCAAGTCCCCAAAGCTTGTGGACTGCTTTCCCTATCTATACTTGCTTAATGTGATTACAACAATGTATGAGAAATTACATGAAGCTTTGGCAGTGAGAGATAACTGAAGAGATGGCTTTCCACACTCTGCAAGGGACAAGGCATTCCTATATGCCTTCATATGGGCACTGAGTAGCCTGGCAGAACAGCAAATATCTGCTGTGGAAACAGAGAGACTGTAGTGGTAAAATCTTCCCACCTTGCTTCATTTCAGGTGGTAGGATGTAAGTAGGTTATTTCAAGGTCATCATGGTTAATAGAGTCCTCTCCAGAATGCAGGAAATAATTTATTACTCCCTTTTAAGACTCATGTTTTCTGTGGTTTTATAGATATTTTAGTAAGATGTTGTATGGGTCTGTTCCAGGGACTAGCAGCCTTTCTGTTAACATACCAGAAGACAGACTAGGATGACTTTAGCTAATTTAACCCCACCACCAATAATCTTTGTAACTCCTTATTTGTTGAGATGAACAGCTGATTGTCTCAAAATTATGCAAAGTGCTATGTAAACCCAACTTCAGGCTTCCTTCCAACCCTTCTGCTGTCTCCAAGTCCTTCATACATAGAAATTTTATAATCATCAGTGGTTTACCAGATGCCATTTTGAACTCTAAACCAATAAAATAGGCATTTAAATTTGTAAGTTTTTTTTTTTTTTCCTGAGGGAGAGAATCACAAACTTCCATCTTTCTATTGATGATTTAGGTCCAACCTCTTCTGCGGCAGAGAAATCCCATCCTCACATCTAAGATAGTAGACCAACTGGGAATAAGGGCAACTGATTCAATAAGTCATTTATTTCTGATAGTACTTTCTTGTAATTTCCCTCTTATGCAGTAGCACTGAGAAATGTTTGGGACATGGGACTGACCAAGCAATCAAATTAGCCACAACCTTTACCTAATTTATTAGTGCCTTGCAGCTCAGTCATCATCTATTTCTTCTCTTTTTCCTGTCTTCTATTTCTTCTTACTGGCAAATCTGAATATTATAAGCTATCATGGATCTCTGTAACTAAGTCACTTCCTCTTTTAACCTCCCCCTTCTCCCATATCTCATTAATGTTACTTTTGTTTAGATAATTAGGCACTTCTCTTTCTGAGGTCTTCTAGTTCTCTCTGAAATGTTCATTCTTCTCTCTGCTTATATGACTTCATCCTGTACGGATAGCTCATCTTCAAAGAACCTCTGCAAGGCTCTTATACCTGGGATGAGTGTTTTTTCAATATAAGTATGACTATAACAGTTTCTCTTGTTAAAATGCAGACTCTGGACCCCAAACCAGCCCTGACAAATCAGGTAGGTTCTGGGATTTCACACTTCGCAAGTTTTCCAGATGATTCTAGTGTACATTAATACTTAAGGACTATTAACCACGTCAGCCGGAGGCATAAGGGTTAAGGCAGCTGGATCCCTCATGACCAACTATACTGTTTGAGGCCCAGACCCAGGGGCTTGAAGAACATGTTGGGTGCATGTGTATGCATGCCCGAAAGCCAGAAAGGAAGTAGAAATGGAAGAAAAGGGATGCTGTGTGATCATTCCCCATGAAGGGTGCTTTCTCTTTTTTCCTCTCTCTCTAACTCTCTGTCTCTCTCCAGTGGGTGCACACACCTGGCAAATCAAAGAAAGAAAAAAGAAGAAGGAAATGAAGAAGAAGCGTAACTACTGACCTAAAAGGAAAATTTTAAAAAATTAAAATAAAAAAAGATAAGGGCTGGCTAGCCAGGTGGTTAAGACAGCTGGATTCCACATGACTGACCACACAGTTTGAATCCCAGACCTAGCAACCTGATAAACACACTGGGTGCATATGAGTGCTTGCCTAATATCTGAACAAGAGGAAGAGATAGAGGAGAAGAAATTGTGGCCTCACCATTCCCAATGGGAAAAGCGCTTTTTCTTCTCTCTCTCTTTCTCTGATCCTGGCATGTGCACAAGCCCTCTGGCAGAAGGAAAGAGAGAGAGAGAGAAATTAAGAGAGAGAGAGAGAGAGAAGGAAGAAGAAAAAGAAGAAGAAAAAGAAGAGGAGGAGGAGGGGGAGGGGAGGAGAGGAGAGGAGAGAGAGGGGAGGGGAGGGAAGGAGAGGGAGGAAGAAACTAGATAAAGTCCTTCAGTTCTCTCAATTCTTGTTTTAGGGTTCCTGCTTCCTTTTTCCCTCCCTTTTTCTTTCCTTAGAATTTAATGGAACATATTGTGCTCACTTTCTGATTTATACTCTTCCTCCCTTCAACTCTTTCTCTCTCCTCTCCTCTCCTCCCCTCCCCTCCCCTCTCCTCTCCCCCCCTCTCTCTCTCTCTCTCTCTCTCTCTCTCTCTCTCTTTTTCTCCTACCTTGCCCTGGCATTTAAGTGCTAGCATTGTAAGTGTTGATACTCTTTATTCAAGCAAAGACAGGAAAAGAAAACTAACTTGTGCAAGGGCTGCTAGATCAGAATCTCCCTTGAGTTTTGGACACGTAGTCTACAGAACAAGGAATGGTAGAGAGCCAGGAAATGCGAAGTAAGCACAGCTGGGATCCATAAAGTCCCCTCCCCTCTTTGATTCAGGGAAAAACATTAAAACAGCTGACCTATTGCTCCAGCATTTCTTTTCCATCATCTGGAATGTGTGATGAATGGATATTTAAAAGCTGACATTGTCCTGCCTCCTTTATCCTGACCCACAGTTTTACTAACTCATTATCTTTCAAGAAAGCTTCCAACCTATAGATCTTATGTTAAAATACTTGGAGTTTTTTCCCCATGTGATATTACACTTCTCTGTTAGTAGGATATCAGAAAAATGTCTTCGAATTTATTGAAGTGAACAAGCAGGCAAAGACTGTGGTTGTTTCATTTAAAAAGTTAAAAGAAAACTGTTCTGAAATTTCCATTTTCATTGCAATCAATGCTACTGAAAAGTTGCATATTAATGAAATTATGGTTAATAAAAGTATATTTAAGCTACGTTGCTGGAGTCTATAATTTAAAGGAACTCTGTAGCAGTGTTTTGATCAAGTAATGAATTCTATTTGATGTGCAAATATTCATCCTATTATGTATCATTTTGCAAATTAAGATAAATAAAAATTTTATGTTCTTTAAAGAAGAGGTATATCTGTTGGGAATCAGCAGTTAATGTAATGGCTATGTCGCTGGACTCCCACGTAGTCGACCGTGGTTTGCGTCCCGGACCCGGTGGTTTAAAACTCACGCCGGGCGCGTGTGCATGCGTGCCCAAGATCCTGAGAGGAGAATGGAGGAGAAGGGATTGCGGCGTGACCATCCCCCCTGGGGGGGTGATTTCTCGCTTTCTTTCTCTCTGTCTCTGTCTGGCGAGCACACGCACCCTATAGCGAAAACCTCTCCAAAAAAAAAAGAAGAGGTATATCTGTTGTTAAGTGTTCTGCTTTTAAGGCTTGAAGAAACACAAATGCTGTAAAATGTTTACCTAGGATAAGAAATAATACTAATTACATGTAAATTAATGAGTATCACCACTTACAGAAAAAATTATGTGGAAAATGAACTGAAAAAAATGATATTTTATTCTAGGGTTGTCTCAGATCCCTAGATTTTGTGTTCCAGGAGCTAGATATTTCTTGCATTTGAAAAAATATCTATTCTATCATTAGCTTTTTAAAATAACAAATTTCATTTTTATTTTATTTGCAAAAGGTCACAGAGAGACCTATTTGATTGAGTAGGTTGAATTTCAATAATTTATAGACTGAGAGCATTCCTAGAGATAGGATGGAGAGGTTGGAAACGTAACAGCAGCACCCACTGAGAATTATCTTCCAAATACCGCCTTTAAGTCTGGACTTCACATCAAGATCTGGCAAATGAACAGTACTGAAGTTGTCGGCTCTCTGATAAAACCTCAACCTAGTCCGTCAGAGCTTTTGCTACTGAATTAATGCACATTTCTTTCTTACACAGCAGTTCTGCTTTAATTCGTATTCTCCTCACTCGCATTTATAATGACTTTATTAATTTTCATCTCAGCTGTACAAATCCACGACAGGCAATATAGTCAAGGGGTTGAGAGAGGTAGGGAGGGAAAATTGTGTATATAAGAAAAGAGAAGAGACAGGGAAAGAACTGCCAACTCCTGAATGGCTTCAATATGCCCATCCCCAGTCTGATAAACATCTCTTTCATATTAAATATTGGCTCAAAGTACTTTTACAAAAAGGAAAAAGAAGACCTTTTTATGATTTTGAAAGGTGAGCACAAGATCAAAGTAGTCAGGATCTAAATTTCTTGACTGGAATTCTACCAACCCAGATGGAAAACCCATTTTAAGAAAAAATCAAATATATTCACAAATAAAAATAAGCCACTAGGTTTTAAGAGCTCTAGCCTGTGTTGTGTGGAACATCAGGAACCAATTAAATTGTTCCCCCCTTCTTGTTTATCCTAAATAATATGGCCTTTCCCTCCTCTGACTATACCAGCCTGGAGTAAGTCCCTGTGGCAGGGGTCTGTTCTTTCACTCTCTATTAAAACCTTTTCTGCACAGCACAGAAGAGTTGGAAAAGACTGAAAGCCTGCATTTTATTGTGCCGTGGAAAAGTTGCTAAATATCCATCTTATTTCTTGTAACATCTTCTTTTGCCCCCTCAAAGACAGTTGGCGATTCTTTAATGGCTGAGTACATTTGTACGTGAATCAAGCTAGCTAACCGTTGACAATGACTCTGTTTTTCATTTGTTTAAACTTTTCACCTCTCTCCTGAGCTTATAATGGAACATATTCATGTTCTGCTTTTAGTTTTCCTTTTTTAGGCTTGTGCACATGGTTCAGTTCTGAGACGATAGCAAGCTAGCTAGGCTGAGTGCCTTATTGTGAAATATAGACTATAAAATGACATCAATCCTTCCAGTTACTGTCTGAGCGCACCACTCAGCATGTCTGTTTTCTGTCAGCTCACTGGGACCACAGCCCCTGTAAAGGGTACTATGCCTCATGCCTACACATCAGCAAATTGACGTATCTGCCCCCAGGGTGTATTCCTAGGAACAGGGTGGATGTTACGCATTGGAAAGAGCTACCAGTTAAGTTCATAAAACCACAAGTCACATGACTCTTGACTTATACAATACACGGATACAGTCATCCTTGTACCTTCTGCCGTAGAAAACAAACGGAGAAAGAAAAGCAGATTGAGCCAGTGCCCTGATACATCATCACAAAGAGAGTAAGACAACACCTGAACCTTAGAGAATGTAGGTACCAGCATACACCTCTCCCAATACCATAGACTTTTGGTAGCTTCTATTCCCTAGGAGTCCTCATCAGAGAGCCCAAAGTTCGGTCTTTGTCTTATTCATGTCCAGATAATTATGCCAGGAAACGAGAGATAAAATATTATCTCTAAGTTAAAAAACAACTTTCATCTTATGTCTAATGGTAATCCACTATCCTAGAGGCTCATCAAGAAATAAATGTTTAATAAATGTTTTCACTGTTCCTCTCAGATCTGCTAAGTGCCTGTCAACTGCTAATGTACAATATCTCACAGCTCTTCTCTTTCTAATTCAACCACGGGAATAAATTGTGCATCTTCAGGGGCAGTACTTTGGTCAATTGTTTTGCTGTCTCTATGATCGTGCTACTTATTATGCATTTCTAGGAAACAGGAAAGAATAGTTGCCTTCTTAGAAACTGCCTAGTGACCTGGCATTACTGGTTGAGTGCAAGTTGCCTGGTGTAGGTTATTCAACCTTGAGTGGTGACAGAGTCTAATGAGGAGGAAAAAAATCAGAATAGGAAAATGAAATCTAAATTTGGCCAAATCACTTCATCGAAGACGGTGCCTGGTCTCTAAGCCTCAGTGTTGTAAACTATTGAAGGAATAGTAGGAAGTTAGCGTTCAGAATAGATACAATGTTCCATGCACTTCAGAGAACCATTTCAGTTTTACTCACACAAAATCCTTGTGAAGGAAGACTTTCCTCCTTGTCATAAGTGAAGAAACTAGAATTCAAGAAAGTTGAAAGTTTGCCCAGGGACACAAAGCAAAAAAGTGGCAGAGCCAAGATTTGAATTTATGTCTAACTGGCTTCAAAGCTATTGCTTCCCTGAAAATATATGTATGAAAGTGTTATGCTTGGTGCATAGTTTATTCTTGGTAAGTGCCCATTTTCCTTCCAAAATCTCTTGCAGCTCTGAAATCCTGATTTTCTTATAAATTCCCAGTTTCAGAGCTACTCATTCATGCAAATCACATAGTTTATTGTGAATGTACAGTCTGGCATGATCTGCTGAACTCTTTGCTTTTAATTCTAGGCATGCTACTCTGTCTTACAAATCTTCATTTCATCCATGCTAAAATCCTTGCTACCCTCTTATTCCAGCCTTCACACAAGGCTATGTATTTTTTTAAAAATTATTTTACTTAAGTTTATTTATTATTATTATTTTTTAAATTTGACCAGAGAAAGAGAGACAGAGGGAAAGTGAGCTGCCAGGTCCTGGACTTGAACCATAGTACGCTATGTGGAAGTCTAGCATCTTTAACTACCATGTCCCCTCCAGCCCCATTCCTGTCTTTGACTTTGAGAAAGTTATGTCCTACCCTCTAACATTTACCAAGTTCTAACACATTTCTTTGTATGGTAAGAGCTCTTGAAGTTTTAACTTTTCTAGAGATCTTTTCAGAATAAGTTGAAATAACAATAGTAATTCCCTGACCCCTCACTATTCCATTAATTGTTGATTTTTATTAAATAAATTTTCAAATGAAAATGTACAATATACTTTATACATTATATATGCTATATTAGTGTAACATATATAACTATATATTATGGTACATAACTACTATAGTACATGATATATTACAAATCATATCACTGCTATAAAAGTATATTATTATATATGTAATATATAATAAGGTGGGCCAGTGGTGGTGTGGTGGTTAAGGCAGCTGGATCCCACATGACTGTACAGTTTGATCCTCAAACCCAGCAGCTTGAAAACAAGTCAAGTACCTGTGTGTGCACGCCCAAAATCCCAAAAGGAGAAATGGAGGAGGAGAGATTGCAGCACAACCATCTCCATGAAAGTGATTTCTCACTTGCCCCCCTCTCTCTCCCTGTAGCTCCCAGTTAAGTTCAAACACCCTCCAGCAAATTACGAAGAAATGCAATATGGCATTTTGAATATCTTCATTAGAACATACTTCTATAAGATACACACGCACAATATAATTTGTATAAGATATACACACACCTTGTGTGTTACATTCTGCTTATTTAGATCAATGTGTTTGTATTTGTCTATGGTGAGTCCGTTCTCTGACATTGGTGGTTCTTGAATATTCCCAAATCATAATGGTTATTGTTAAAACTGAAATGGCACCTCAATTTGTATGTATATAGTCAATGTATATTACTACAGTCTGCATGTAATAGGAAAAAAATTATCATTTTAATATGACAGAGAGTTTGATTACAGTACTCTAAGGACAGGAGCCAGACAGTAGTGTAGTGGTAAAATGGAATACTCTGCGAGGCAATTCCACATGAGGAAGTTCCAGGTTCAAGTCCAGATACCTTCCTAAGTATTCTGAGCAAGCACTAGCTCATGATCTGGGGCTGGCTGAAGGTGGGAGTGTATTGCAGCATCAAGACCTTGTTGAGAGTGCTATTATCTCTGTCTTGCTCACTCATATTATTCTGCATAGGAAATGAGCATCAGCAGCACTGATGAGAGAGGTAAGAAGAGACAAAGAGAAAGGAGAAGGGAGCCAGACAGAGGGCATGGCAGAAGGCTGGCAGTGGTATGGCCAAGAGACTTTAAAGAAGAGAGGAATTAATAGTTCAACTGATGTTGTTTGTATTGCTGTGGAATAAATCTCTTCCTTTGCCCCACAACTTCAGGAGAGTCCACTGTACACACGTATCAGGGAAGAAATCAAGGTGGCCGTGGACTAGAGAGAAGAACCAGCCATGAGAAAGTAATGCAGTCAGTTTGGGGAAAAGAAATGACGTTGAGGTGTAAGTGAAATCATGGGCTGAAAACCATATTTCTCTACTTCATGGGTCATGAGTTGAGGAGATTCCAAGATTTGATTTAAATCTTCAAGGGTAGAGTAATTTCTGATTTGCTTAGGTTATATTTCTTTCAAAGCAGTCTTGATTTGGACCAACATCTTCAGGGTGGTTTAAAAATGGAAAGTACAACATTTCTAAAATTTTTCTCCTTGTTTAAAAAAGTTCTTTTCCTTATTTCTAGTCCCATAAATCAGGGGTGGGCAAACCATGACCTAGGCCTGCTGCTTATTTTTGTATATAAAACCCATTTTTTAAAGTTTGTCATAGGGTATGTGTGCTTACCAAATACAGAGAGAGAAAGAAGGAGAGAAAGTACCTCCCAGGGTGGATGACCACACTGTAATCCTTTCTCCTTCATTCTCTCCTCCTGGAATTTTGGGTACACATTCACTCACATCCAGCATGTTTTATAGTAAGTTTCTGGGTCCAGGGCTTGAACTGTGCAGTCAGCCATGTTAGATTCAGCTGCCTTAACCACCATGTCACCTGTTTGGCCCAATAAAACCTATTCTTATAAATAAAGTTTTATTGGAATACAACCACTTTAACTTTTTTTACATATTGCCCATGGCTGTATTTACACTGTAACAGAAAAGTTGAGCAGTTGTGACAGAGACCATGTGGCCAGCAAAGCCTAAAATATTTACTATCTGACCCTTTACAAAAAATGTTTGCCTACTCTTGCCCTAAACCAATGGTTCACAAGCCTGATTGCACTTTAAACTCCACTTAAGAAGCCTTAAAATAATACCATTTCTAGATCTCAACCACAAAGATACTGATTTAATTTGTTCTAGGATGAGACCTGGACATGAGCATTTTCAAAAACTCTCAGAGTCATTCTAATGTGTTGGCAGGAAGAATCATTACTCTAAGCATTTTGAACACTCTACTAAAGGAAAGTTGAAGATTCATATTCCACTTACATATGATTTAGAGTTCAGTTAACAAAAAAAAATAAAAAATAAAAAGTATCTTCAGTGGCTTTATTTGATTAATATAAAAATCTGGAAAAGAGCATTTTGCCTATCCTTTCCTCAATGGGAACAAAAACATAGAATGCGTCATTTTCAGTTGAAGCACATGAATATGGTAAGTATATGTACGAAGAATTTCCTCTTCTAGCTATGAAGCATTCTCCTCAGAAAGGTAACATAGCTCCAATATTTGATTATAATGACTGAACATTAAATAACTGAACTTTAGTTCCATGCAATTTGCTTGCATTTTTATTGAATGCCAAATTCAATTTACAATAAAATTTCCCCAAAAAAATGTATACTAGGTACATTTTGTTGCTGCCAGTCTTTAAATATCTTTGTCGAAAGAGGAATTCCAAGACAATATTTGTACAGAGAACTTTTTCTAGTTCTCATGGCCAAGGACTGAGTTATATTAAATGATAGCCATCTTGGTAGTTGGTCACCCAAACACTGTTTGCATTTAGTAGGAATTCAGGAGAGATGAACTTGTGGGAAGCAGGTTCCCTCACCTCCCAGGAATTTAGATATAGATAGTCTTAAGAGAATACAATAAGGTACCAGCAGATGGCACAATGTTACATCACTGGATTAGCATGTAATTGATTATGGTTCGAGTCCCAGACTGGGTAGTTTAAAACTCATACCAGGTGCATGTGCATGTGCACAGCCAAGATCCTGAGAGGAGAATGCAGGAGAAAGGATTGTGGCATGGCCTATGCCCCTGGTAGGGTGATTTCTCACTTTCCATCTCTGTCTTTCCAGTGAGAGTACGCACCCTCTAACAAAAATCTCTCTTAAAAACAAAAATGAAAGAAAAAGACCTTTTTTTCTTATGAAAAAGTCTGTGTCAGCCATTGGTTTTAGTTGTAAGAAATGAAAACTGAACCTGCCTGATTTAAGCCAAAGAGGAATTTATTGAAGGGAAATTAGATATCTTACTGAGTTGCCAGAAAGACTAGAGAGTCTACTCAGAATATCCACAAGAACAAAAGCAAGTCTGATGAAACATAGCCAAAATCAAACTACCACATAACTCTGGTGAGGATTACTACTGCTGCCAATATCCAAAGCTGCTGCTGGCTCTACTGACACCACTTGCAGTGAATACCAAGTATTTATGCTACAAATGTTCATTAAAATGGAATATTTCTGACTTTTTCACTGTCACTTACAAGGAAGAATTACCTTCTTTGAGTTGCTAGTTCAAAAGTTAAAGAATGGGGTCATTGCTTCTGATAGGCTGAGCCTAAACCCTGAGCTAAGTACTTCCCTAGCTTCAAAGGAGTGTAGGAGATGGAAGACAACTGTAGACAGCAGAAATAGTGTAACAAGAGAGTGGAATAGGGAAGACGGTCAGACATGGGGTAAAAAACATATATATATGAAAGTAGTAATGGAATTTTATGGATGATAACATGCATGATTAAGCCACTATGCAGTTTACTCTAGAGGGGAAACCACATTTAGTATGTTGTGATGATGCTCAGGGAATGAATGTAAATTAAAAAAAAAAAATTCAGAGAAAAAAATACTAAACTGTTACCAAAATTTAAAGAAAAAACTGTATTTGATGACCACAGTAAGCTATATAGCCCCAGCTAGGTACTATTTTATAGTATGTTCATTCTACTCACTGAGGTTTATGCCTAAAGTCAGACATGGGTTCTTGTGTATGTAAATATCAGCTGTGCTTGCTATTGCAAATATTTAGACAAATTAAGTACATTAACAAATCAATTAAATGGGGGGGGGAAGTCATAGAAAGCAATCATGGATACCAGAGACAATGGGAAGAGGGTTGGATAGGGCAGAGGGTTAGGGATAGGGAATCAAACAAACAAAAAAAAAAAACACAAAATATACAAGACATAAGAAATGAAAAATTGTTTGTTGATAACACGTATGTTGATGTGCTTGATTGAGCCAACAGACAGTGTATTTTGGATGAAAAATTCATTTTGTATACTGTAATGATGTATAGCATATTAATGTTAAAAATGAAAATAAATTAATAAAAAAGAAAAAAATTTCAATCGGAAAAATAAATAAATAAATAAAATTAAGAATGAAATTTTTTTAAAAGTAAGTAATAGCATAAAAACAACTTTCCATAATCTTTGGGGCACAGCAAAAGCAGCTCTAAGAGACATATTTATAGCAATAAGTGCTCACAAGAAAAAAAATAGAAAGATAGCAAATTAAATAACTTAAAGGCACATTTCAAGGAACTAAGAAAGTAACAACAATAAAAAAAAAACTAGAAGAAAATAAGTAATAAAAATTAGAACAAAAATAAATAAAGTAGATACTATAGACCTATACAATAAATCCACCAAACAAAAAGCTGGGTTTTGGAGAGAATAAACAAAATTGACAAATCAGTAGCTAGGCTAACCAAGAAAAACAGAGAAAAGAACCAAATAAATAAAATTAGTAATGAAACAGGCAATATTACAACAGATATCACAGAAAAGCAAAAGGTCATAAGAGAATATATGCCAAAAAGCAAGTGACTATATGCCAACAAACTAGAAAACCTGAAGGAGATGGAAAATTTCTGGACAAATGAAATATATATACAATATAGATTGAGCCAAAAAGAAATAAAAAAATCTGAAGAGCCCCCAAAAATTAATGCAATTAAATCAGTAATAAACAGCATCTCAACAACAACAACAACAAAAGCTGAGGTCGCAATGTCTTCATTTTTGAATTCTCCAAAACTTTTATAGAAAAGTATTCCCATTCTCCTTAAACTATTTCTAGGGATCCAAATGGAAGGAATCCTCCCTCTCAAATTCATTCTCTGAAGCCTCCATTATCTTGATACCAAAAACAGACAAGGACATAACAAAAAAAGAAAACTACAGACAATATCCCTGATGAATACAGATTCAAACATCTTCAACTAAATACAAGTAAGTCAAGTCCAACAACACGTTAAAAAGATGCCACACCCTAAAAAGAGAAAGAGAGACCAAGATGGCATAATGGCTAAGTCACTGGACTGCCATGTAGCTGACTGCAGTTTGAGTCCCAGATCCAGCTGCTTCAAACTCACATTGAACATGTGCACATGCTACCCAAGATCCCAAGAGTAGAATAGAAGAGAAGGGATTGTGGTATGGCCACCCCCAATGAGGAATGATCTTTTCTTTCTGTCTCTCTGTTTTTCTGTCTCTCCAGTGAGTACACATGCCCTATAGAAAAAAATTTCTAAAAAAAAAAATCACATCCAAAAGGAAGTAGGCTTTATCCCAGGAAAGTAAGAATGCTTCAACATATGCAAAATGATAAATGCAATACATTCCATTACCAGAAGCAAAAAATAAAAATCATCATCATATCAATTGATGCAGGAAAAGCATTGATAACATACAACATCCTTTCATGATTAAGACTCTTAACAAAAATAGGTGTAGAGGTATATTTCTCAACACAGTAAAAGTCATATACAATAAACCCCGCAGCTAACCTTGTACCAAATGGGAAAAAGGTAAAAGGTTTCCTAGCAAAAACTGGGACAAGACAAGGTTGTTCACTTTTTCTACTCTTTTCAACATAGTGCTGGAAAAGGGTAAAATAAAAGGCATTAAAATAGGAAAGAAAGCAATGAAATTGTTCCTATTTGCAGATGGCATTATTATATGCATAGGAAAAACAAAGGCATACAAAATATTCCTAGAAATGAGAAATTAACTCAGTAAAGTTGCAGAATACAAAAATTACACAAAAATCTATAGCATTTTTATACATCAAAGTAAATGGATTGAGGAAGAATTGAAAAAAAGCAATACCATTTACAAGAGAAACACACACACACACATGAATAAACCTAGCCAAGAGATGAAAGACCTCTACAAGAAAGACTATGAAAAACTGAAAAAGAAATTGAATATGACACAATAAAATAGAAAGATAACCCTTTTGCTTGGACTGGAAGAATCATTGTAATCAAAATGTCAAATCTATGTAAATTAATTTACAAATTCAATGTGATTTTTTTTTATCAAATTACCAGTGGCATTCTTCACAGGAAAAAAATATATAAAATTTGTCTGGAATCATAAAACACCCTGCATCATGAAGGCAATACTATACAAAATGAATAGAGTAAAAGATATCTCACTACCCAACCAAACAATATATTACAAAGCTGTGACATTCAAAAAATCATGGTGTTGGCAAAAACAAAAAACAAAACAAAACAAAAATAAAAACAGACACACAGATAAATAGAATTGAACAGAGAACTCAGGGAAAAAAATACACCAATTGATTTCTGAGAAAGAGTACAAGACAATCCAGTGGAGAGAAGGTTTTTTTAGAAAATGATGCTGGAAAAACTGAATATCCACTTGCAGAAAAATGAAATGAGACCCCTATCTCTCACCATTAATAGAATAAACTAAAAATTGATCAAAGATATAGATGAAAAGACTCAAGCTATGAAAACTACTTAAGGAAAATACAAGGAAACACTTGAAGACATTGGAGTAGGCAAAAACTTAAATAAAGACCCTAAAGCAGAAGCAACAATTTTAAAAATAGACAAATGGGCTTACATCAAGCTGAAATCTTCTGCACAGCAAAGGAAATAATATATAGAGAGGTAACCCATAGAATGGCAGAAAATATTTGCAAACTATGTTTCGCATATGGAATTGATAACCAGAGTATATATGGAAATCAAGCAGCTCACCTGGAACAACAAAAAATCCAATGAAACAAATGGGATAAATGTGCCAAACTGACAACTCAAAGGAAGACAAACAATAGCCACAACAGTATGAAAAAAATGTTTGACATATCTTGCCATAAGGGAAATGCAAATCAGAACCACAGTGAGATATTACTAAACTCCTGTCAGAAGGTTATGAGCAAAGATAAAAATGAATGATAAGTGCTAGTGAGGTAAAAGGGAACCTTCCTGCACTGTTGGTGCGTTTGTAAATTAGTACCACTACCATGAAACACAACATGGAGAGATGTCAAAAATATACAAATAGAACTACCATATGAGAGAATACCACTCCTTGGCATTTACCCAAAGGACAGGAAAACACTCAATTGGAAAGACACTTGCACATGCCTGTTTACTTCATTAATCACATTTCTAAGACATGCAATCAACCTAAGTGCCCCAAAAGAGATGACTGGATTGAAAAAAATGTGGCACATATACATGATGGAATGCTACTCAGCCATCAAGAATAAGAAAACTCTTTCACTTGATAGAAAGCAGATGACTATATAAGAGTTAATGTTAAGTGAACTAAACCAGACTATGAAAGACAAACCTTGTGTACCCCCACTCAATATATTCCAAACATCTGCACTCTATGGCCAGAATGGAATGATTCGAAGACATTAGAGAGGGAGAGTGTAGATCTCAGAGTCTATATGGGAGGGGATAGTAGAGGGATGGGTAAGAGGTAGGAAGGGTAGGGAACAGACACAAGAATGTATAGTTCTTTGTTGAAAATAATGTTTATGGTAATATCCTTGATTTAATTATCAGGTACTGAATGCATGATTTGAAAAACCATATTATGTGCCATAAAGATGTACAACAATTAAATGTAAATAATAAATTATAAAATAAAATGTGATTTTTATTAAATAAATAGTCTTAATACAGTCAAGTTAAAACTATCTAAATTCTTTTCCTGTTTGATAGCAGTAAGACTCTTCATTTGAAACTTGTCTGCCATGACAAAGGCATAAGAATGAAAGAGTCTGACATGGAAATATTTTAAAAAACCTAAGTTATTCCAATAGGAATACCATCTTGAGTTTCTAATTATGATCTTTTTATTGATAATTTCAATGTTTTTGGTTTTCTTCTGGTCCTATACATTATACCCAGGGATCTGAGAATAATTATGAAACACACATACACACATGCATCCAAACATACATACTTTATGAAAATAATAAATAATTTTCAGTGAAGAACAGTCTAAATTGTACTTAGAGAAGCAACATTTTCCTGGAATCAGGCAGTGGCACAACAGTAACATAAATGAACTTGTATGTGATAGGTCCTGAGTTTGCATACTGGGACCTCCGTGAGCAAGCTGGATGCATGCATGTACACATGTACATGCCCATCACCTGGGCCAGCTGAAACTTGGGGTGGAATATGATGTAAAGATCCTGTTGTGGGTGCTTATCTCTCTTTTTCTCCTTTTCAAAATAAATAAATGAAAATTTTAAAAAGGGGAAAAATAAAACATTTCCTGGAGGACACTCTATCTGAAAAGACACAACTCTGTCCACAATAAAGTCAATCTTTTACAGGCATAGATATTTGTGGTGGTCTTCCCATAACAAAGGAATGTTTACTTCTTCACCACAAACATGCGTGCACACACACACATACACACACAAGAACTGCTGGAAGCTTTGAACTGACAATGTGTTAGCTAACAATCAAGACCCATAAGTGTGTGATTCCTCTTCCTTCAGCAAGAAATAACTTTTAGCCTAGCTGTTGGCCTGAGAAAGGAGGCCAGCCCTGAGATGAAGATGGTAGATGAGTGCCATATTCTTAGGTAGGAAATCTCAGAAATCATGACTTTTTTTTCTCTGTTTATTCTTACACCAAGAATTTTTCTGTTTATTCTTACACCAAGAACCTCACACTTGTTTTTCCACAGGTTTATATCCCTATTTTTCCCATAACCACAAATGTGTAAAAAAGGTAACTTTGCTGATTTGACCGTAGCAATGCTATATACTATTTTTCTTTTTGTACTTGCAAAATTTTACTTTGAAGTTGACCACTTACTAGTATTTGGTTCAAAAGAATTCCAGGTGTGGGAGAAGGCAATAAAAACATACTTCCAGTAGGATGAGAAAGAAATCTTGTAACTATCTCTGGACCATACATAAATTAAAATTCATCAAGAGATATCTATTTTATTTTTATTTGTTTTTAAGGATTCCATTTTTGTTGCCATAATGTAATAATACTTGTAGACATTTTTTTTAATAATTTTATTTACCTCCCACCCTGAGCTGAAGAAAGGAAAGAAAAGCAAAGGAAATCTGGAACCATCACTATTTTTCTCTCTTCATCAGTTTTTTCTCTTACTCACTTCCTTGTCTTGCTCACTCAGGATTGCAGTCCAAGTTCTGCCCATGGGGACTAGTCACTGACCAAACAGAACCACCTCAGCACTATGCACACTCATAATTGCAACACTGGACTCTCATTACATCTTTAAAGGGAGTTATATTGTTTAGTGTGAGGGTATCTTCTATTTCCTAGAAACAAAATATACAAGACATAAGAAATGAAAAATTGTTTGTTGATAACACGTATGTTGATGTGCTTGATTGAGCCAACAGACAGTGTATTTTGGATGAAAAATTCATTTTGTATACTGTAATGATGTATAGCATATTAATGTTAAAAATGAAAATAAATTAATAAAAAAGAAAAAAATTTCAATCGGAAAAATAAATAAATAAATAAAATTAAGAATGAAATTTTTTTAAAAGTAAGTAATAGCATAAAAACAACTTTCCATAATCTTTGGGGCACAGCAAAAGCAGCTCTAAGAGACATATTTATAGCAATAAGTGCTCACAAGAAAAAAAATAGAAAGATAGCAAATTAAATAACTTAAAGGCACATTTCAAGGAACTAAGAAAGTAACAACAATAAAAAAAAAACTAGAAGAAAATAAGTAATAAAAATTAGAACAAAAATAAATAAAGTAGATACTATAGACCTATACAATAAATCCACCAAACAAAAAGCTGGGTTTTGGAGAGAATAAACAAAATTGACAAATCAGTAGCTAGGCTAACCAAGAAAAACAGAGAAAAGAACCAAATAAATAAAATTAGTAATGAAACAGGCAATATTACAACAGATATCACAGAAAAGCAAAAGGTCATAAGAGAATATATGCCAAAAAGCAAGTGACTATATGCCAACAAACTAGAAAACCTGAAGGAGATGGAAAATTTCTGGACAAATGAAATATATATACAATATAGATTGAGCCAAAAAGAAATAAAAAAATCTGAAGAGCCCCCAAAAATTAATGCAATTAAATCAGTAATAAACAGCATCTCAACAACAACAACAACAAAAGCTGAGGTCGCAATGTCTTCATTTTTGAATTCTCCAAAACTTTTATAGAAAAGTATTCCCATTCTCCTTAAACTATTTCTAGGGATCCAAATGGAAGGAATCCTCCCTCTCAAATTCATTCTCTGAAGCCTCCATTATCTTGATACCAAAAACAGACAAGGACATAACAAAAAAAGAAAACTACAGACAATATCCCTGATGAATACAGATTCAAACATCTTCAACTAAATACAAGTAAGTCAAGTCCAACAACACGTTAAAAAGATGCCACACCCTAAAAAGAGAAAGAGAGACCAAGATGGCATAATGGCTAAGTCACTGGACTGCCATGTAGCTGACTGCAGTTTGAGTCCCAGATCCAGCTGCTTCAAACTCACATTGAACATGTGCACATGCTACCCAAGATCCCAAGAGTAGAATAGAAGAGAAGGGATTGTGGTATGGCCACCCCCAATGAGGAATGATCTTTTCTTTCTGTCTCTCTGTTTTTCTGTCTCTCCAGTGAGTACACATGCCCTATAGAAAAAAATTTCTAAAAAAAAAAATCACATCCAAAAGGAAGTAGGCTTTATCCCAGGAAAGTAAGAATGCTTCAACATATGCAAAATGATAAATGCAATACATTCCATTACCAGAAGCAAAAAATAAAAATCATCATCATATCAATTGATGCAGGAAAAGCATTGATAACATACAACATCCTTTCATGATTAAGACTCTTAACAAAAATAGGTGTAGAGGTATATTTCTCAACACAGTAAAAGTCATATACAATAAACCCCGCAGCTAACCTTGTACCAAATGGGAAAAAGGTAAAAGGTTTCCTAGCAAAAACTGGGACAAGACAAGGTTGTTCACTTTTTCTACTCTTTTCAACATAGTGCTGGAAAAGGGTAAAATAAAAGGCATTAAAATAGGAAAGAAAGCAATGAAATTGTTCCTATTTGCAGATGGCATTATTATATGCATAGGAAAAACAAAGGCATACAAAATATTCCTAGAAATGAGAAATTAACTCAGTAAAGTTGCAGAATACAAAAATTACACAAAAATCTATAGCATTTTTATACATCAAAGTAAATGGATTGAGGAAGAATTGAAAAAAAGCAATACCATTTACAAGAGAAACACACACACACACATGAATAAACCTAGCCAAGAGATGAAAGACCTCTACAAGAAAGACTATGAAAAACTGAAAAAGAAATTGAATATGACACAATAAAATAGAAAGATAACCCTTTTGCTTGGACTGGAAGAATCATTGTAATCAAAATGTCAAATCTATGTAAATTAATTTACAAATTCAATGTGATTTTTTTTTATCAAATTACCAGTGGCATTCTTCACAGGAAAAAAATATATAAAATTTGTCTGGAATCATAAAACACCCTGCATCATGAAGGCAATACTATACAAAATGAATAGAGTAAAAGATATCTCACTACCCAACCAAACAATATATTACAAAGCTGTGACATTCAAAAAATCATGGTGTTGGCAAAAACAAAAAACAAAACAAAACAAAAATAAAAACAGACACACAGATAAATAGAATTGAACAGAGAACTCAGGGAAAAAAATACACCAATTGATTTCTGAGAAAGAGTACAAGACAATCCAGTGGAGAGAAGGTTTTTTTAGAAAATGATGCTGGAAAAACTGAATATCCACTTGCAGAAAAATGAAATGAGACCCCTATCTCTCACCATTAATAGAATAAACTAAAAATTGATCAAAGATATAGATGAAAAGACTCAAGCTATGAAAACTACTTAAGGAAAATACAAGGAAACACTTGAAGACATTGGAGTAGGCAAAAACTTAAATAAAGACCCTAAAGCAGAAGCAACAATTTTAAAAATAGACAAATGGGCTTACATCAAGCTGAAATCTTCTGCACAGCAAAGGAAATAATATATAGAGAGGTAACCCATAGAATGGCAGAAAATATTTGCAAACTATGTTTCGCATATGGAATTGATAACCAGAGTATATATGGAAATCAAGCAGCTCACCTGGAACAACAAAAAATCCAATGAAACAAATGGGATAAATGTGCCAAACTGACAACTCAAAGGAAGACAAACAATAGCCACAACAGTATGAAAAAAATGTTTGACATATCTTGCCATAAGGGAAATGCAAATCAGAACCACAGTGAGATATTACTAAACTCCTGTCAGAAGGTTATGAGCAAAGATAAAAATGAATGATAAGTGCTAGTGAGGTAAAAGGGAACCTTCCTGCACTGTTGGTGCGTTTGTAAATTAGTACCACTACCATGAAACACAACATGGAGAGATGTCAAAAATATACAAATAGAACTACCATATGAGAGAATACCACTCCTTGGCATTTACCCAAAGGACAGGAAAACACTCAATTGGAAAGACACTTGCACATGCCTGTTTACTTCATTAATCACATTTCTAAGACATGCAATCAACCTAAGTGCCCCAAAAGAGATGACTGGATTGAAAAAAATGTGGCACATATACATGATGGAATGCTACTCAGCCATCAAGAATAAGAAAACTCTTTCACTTGATAGAAAGCAGATGACTATATAAGAGTTAATGTTAAGTGAACTAAACCAGACTATGAAAGACAAACCTTGTGTACCCCCACTCAATATATTCCAAACATCTGCACTCTATGGCCAGAATGGAATGATTCGAAGACATTAGAGAGGGAGAGTGTAGATCTCAGAGTCTATATGGGAGGGGATAGTAGAGGGATGGGTAAGAGGTAGGAAGGGTAGGGAACAGACACAAGAATGTATAGTTCTTTGTTGAAAATAATGTTTATGGTAATATCCTTGATTTAATTATCAGGTACTGAATGCATGATTTGAAAAACCATATTATGTGCCATAAAGATGTACAACAATTAAATGTAAATAATAAATTATAAAATAAAATGTGATTTTTATTAAATAAATAGTCTTAATACAGTCAAGTTAAAACTATCTAAATTCTTTTCCTGTTTGATAGCAGTAAGACTCTTCATTTGAAACTTGTCTGCCATGACAAAGGCATAAGAATGAAAGAGTCTGACATGGAAATATTTTAAAAAACCTAAGTTATTCCAATAGGAATACCATCTTGAGTTTCTAATTATGATCTTTTTATTGATAATTTCAATGTTTTTGGTTTTCTTCTGGTCCTATACATTATACCCAGGGATCTGAGAATAATTATGAAACACACATACACACATGCATCCAAACATACATACTTTATGAAAATAATAAATAATTTTCAGTGAAGAACAGTCTAAATTGTACTTAGAGAAGCAACATTTTCCTGGAATCAGGCAGTGGCACAACAGTAACATAAATGAACTTGTATGTGATAGGTCCTGAGTTTGCATACTGGGACCTCCGTGAGCAAGCTGGATGCATGCATGTACACATGTACATGCCCATCACCTGGGCCAGCTGAAACTTGGGGTGGAATATGATGTAAAGATCCTGTTGTGGGTGCTTATCTCTCTTTTTCTCCTTTTCAAAATAAATAAATGAAAATTTTAAAAAGGGGAAAAATAAAACATTTCCTGGAGGACACTCTATCTGAAAAGACACAACTCTGTCCACAATAAAGTCAATCTTTTACAGGCATAGATATTTGTGGTGGTCTTCCCATAACAAAGGAATGTTTACTTCTTCACCACAAACATGCGTGCACACACACACATACACACACAAGAACTGCTGGAAGCTTTGAACTGACAATGTGTTAGCTAACAATCAAGACCCATAAGTGTGTGATTCCTCTTCCTTCAGCAAGAAATAACTTTTAGCCTAGCTGTTGGCCTGAGAAAGGAGGCCAGCCCTGAGATGAAGATGGTAGATGAGTGCCATATTCTTAGGTAGGAAATCTCAGAAATCATGACTTTTTTTTCTCTGTTTATTCTTACACCAAGAATTTTTCTGTTTATTCTTACACCAAGAACCTCACACTTGTTTTTCCACAGGTTTATATCCCTATTTTTCCCATAACCACAAATGTGTAAAAAAGGTAACTTTGCTGATTTGACCGTAGCAATGCTATATACTATTTTTCTTTTTGTACTTGCAAAATTTTACTTTGAAGTTGACCACTTACTAGTATTTGGTTCAAAAGAATTCCAGGTGTGGGAGAAGGCAATAAAAACATACTTCCAGTAGGATGAGAAAGAAATCTTGTAACTATCTCTGGACCATACATAAATTAAAATTCATCAAGAGATATCTATTTTATTTTTATTTGTTTTTAAGGATTCCATTTTTGTTGCCATAATGTAATAATACTTGTAGACATTTTTTTTAATAATTTTATTTACCTCCCACCCTGAGCTGAAGAAAGGAAAGAAAAGCAAAGGAAATCTGGAACCATCACTATTTTTCTCTCTTCATCAGTTTTTTCTCTTACTCACTTCCTTGTCTTGCTCACTCAGGATTGCAGTCCAAGTTCTGCCCATGGGGACTAGTCACTGACCAAACAGAACCACCTCAGCACTATGCACACTCATAATTGCAACACTGGACTCTCATTACATCTTTAAAGGGAGTTATATTGTTTAGTGTGAGGGTATCTTCTATTTCCTAGAAACAAAATATGCTAAACCATAACTAGGAGCGAGCCCAGACCTGAATACATTGATAGACTTCCACAAAGCTCCTTTGCTGCAGGAAATAAAATCTGAACTTTCTCATCTCCTATCTTATATTCTCAGAAAGAGAGTAGACCATGGCGAAATATTAAAGAACTCTCCTTTGCTCCAGGTGGAAAATCAGTATACATCAAAATCTACTAGTAGACTTAGGCAGCATGGCTGATTCTCTGGATATTTCCAGCCTCGGATGAGTTGAATATCAGGGAGAAAATTATTCAAGAACATGACCACTAATAGCCCACCTAGAAAGGATCTACAATACTCTCTACCCTATATCTTCCTCTGTACTAGCACTCTGGCACAGGGTAGGATATAGTAACAATTAATATCCTTGTCCAAGGAAGAAGGAATAAGTAGGAAGAATTCCAGAGAAGACTCAGAACTATCAATAACAGGAAAATTCTATTTGGAGTTAGCTGGTAAGAAGGGATAAATGATAATGATGCTATCCCTCCTAAAATAAATAGTGTCACTGTGGACACCCAAGACAGAAGGGAATCTGAACACTTAGAGAATAGTTAGTTACCTGCTCATTGCAATATTTGTAGAGAGACATGGAGACCCTAAAACAATATCTAATTAGAGTATGTCTGGGAAACTAGTCCAGGCAAAAGGCAAATGCTATACAAATGCTTAATATGAATTTGTTGTAGGGTCAGGGTGACTTTCAATAGGGCTTATAGCACATTGCCCATGGCTTCTAGAAAGTAAAGAGCAAAGTTGATTTCATCAATAAAAATTTCATAAGGTCAGTTAGAAAATACATATCCCAAAGCTCTCCAGAAATCTTCAGAAAGTTCTATGTGACCTCTTTTGAGAAAGTGATGATAGAGGATGATGGGCTGAATCTTATCCTGGAAAGGATATTCTGTGGGCCTCAGGCCACATCTGAAGTCACTTTATCACACCAGCAGTCATTTAGAGAAGGAGCCAGTTAAAAGGAAAGTCCTAGAGTGGCATATTTCCTTCCCAACCCTTCCCACTCAATTTTCTAGAGCATATGATGGCAAGAAATCTAAATGCCTTGGCCCAGATTTCTCTCACTGGCATGGATTTGTTGTACAAAAGTTGGCTCCAAGGCCAGCTGAATATATGAATAGGTTTTAAAATTTTGATAAATACTCTTTGTCCTGCTCATAGCTGAAATGATAGGAAGAGATATCTCATAGAGGTCACCATATGTGATCAGCAGAAACTCCTTGAGGTTTGATGGAAGAATTCTGGCACGTGGTCTTTGAACCATGTGGTTTCCTGAAAAGTTCTGGGAAGAACTCCTTGGGCCTGTATTCTAAAAATCCAGATATAGCAAGGAGAACTCTCATGTTGAGAGTAGGTAGGTTTATTCTATATTAAAAACGATTTGGGGGAGACCAGCAGATGATATAATGGTTATGTTGCTGGACTCTCACGTAGTTAACCAGGGTTTGAGTCCCAGACCCAGTAGCTTAAAACTCATACCAGGCACATGTACATGAGTCCCCAAAATTCCAAGAGGAGCATGGAGGAGAAAGGATTGGGGCCTGGCCCTCCCCCCCCAGAGGATGACTTCTCACTTTCTGTCTCTCTGTCTCTCTCTGACTCTCCGGCAAGCACACACACCCTAGAGCAAAAATCTCTCTCTAAAAACAAAACAAAAACCAACTATTTTAGCACACGTAGTCCTCATTTGAACAATCAAATAATTTTAGATTCTCAGTTTGCATTTACAGTTCATAGGACTCCTAACTAATCAATAATTATTCTCATTATACTAAATTTAGTTTCCATTTTCTGTACCAAGTGTATTTATTCTCTTCAGGACCTGTTCTTTCACAATAATATAGTTATCTAAATTTTGCTTATATCAATTTGTTATCATCAGTGGAGTTACTTCACAGGTTTTTCAGAAGACAAAGTAATGATGTTAAGGTGAATTAAGATACCTCATTCTAATATGCGACTTCAGAAAAGGTACTCAAAATGTATTTCCACACACAAAGTTGTTGTAAGGTAATTTATATGTGGCACTAGCTGGCATATAAGAAGTGCTCAGTAAAAATGTGGCAAAATGGGTGTCAAAATGTTTTAGGACTCTTCTGCTACCCACTTGGTTTCCCATTGGGGTGCCACTAGCTAAACTTACCATCAGACCTAGAAGTACGTGGTTATGCTTTCCAATAAAATCCACAGTTACCCCTGTAGTTTCTTCAAACTTTGCTCCCACCACTGCACTGAACATCATTTCCACAAAGTTCTTTTGGTCTTCACCCCAAATTGCTTGGCCTTCTCTGCTGGCAGCATTTTCTAATTTAGTGACCCTTGTCATCCTCCTTTGAAGGATTCCTGACCTCATCCCAAAGTCAATCTGCCCTGCAAAGCATTTCCTATTTCATTTATCAATACAAATTCAGTGGCCTTCTCTGCAGTCCATTTCCAGAGAAAAATGGTACAACTGCTGTGAAATTAAAAAAATAAAGAAAATGATGGTATAGGCAATCAGGAAGCTAAAATGGACTTCCTCATGGTTGGGAAACCCTACCTGTTAGGAGTTAAATGCAGACTTCATAGAGAATCAAGAAATCATCTTCAATCTCCACTTTACTCCAGGTTCTTTTCTAACATAAAATATAAATTGAGCAATATAAAATTGCACTTTTTGAGTTTTTATGTGTTGATCACTGAGTATTTTACACTGATTATCACATTTCATTTGTAGTTAATTCTTTAACTAGATACATCTTTTATCATCATCCTTATTTTATAGATGTTGAAATTGAAGCTTAAAAAGATGCTCTGGGTCACACAGCCATGAAGTGACCCGACATCTGGCTCCAATGCCCCGTAAGCACTGCTATACACCTTAGCATCATGGCTACTATGGCTTCTAGGGTAATAGAAGGTAACCATTCACCTAACCTGTTTTTCTAAGACTTTTAAGACCCTGATTCTCTTCCTGAAGCATTTTAAGGAAACCAGGAGAAAGGATCTGGCAAAGATAGAAATGTTTAGTGTTCTGCTCTCAGAGCACCAGAATTCCATAGTATTAATGTGATAATGATCATTGTTGCTCTTGAGTATCAGCTATCTGACGGTGCTACATTAGGAAATTCCCTTCTATGGGGGGGAGGGGTCTTCAAAAAGTTTGTGGGAAATGTATATTATGAAAACACTATAGGTTTCAAAATTTTTTACACCAAAATAAACTTGCATTTTACTTCCATTTTTCCACAAACTTTTTAAAGTAACCTCATCCTATTCATTTAATTATTAAAATAACTCTGCCAAGAGCTTATTATTACTATTATACCCATTTTATAACTAAGAAAACTGAAGCTTAAGAGAGTTAAGTAGCTAAGTAGCTGGGGTGGGATTTCATTCAGATTTCTCAGACTCTAAAGCCCATGTTCTTTCCAAGATTCTGTCTTATAATTGTTTTTTTTTTCTTTTTTTTTTTTTTTGCCTTTAGGAAAAAAGAACATGTATTGCAACTCTTTTTGCCTGTAGCCCATGACTTATGACCATCTTTAATTCTGCATGAAAAGATTAAAATGATAAAGAGATTAAAAGGATTCAAGTAATCAATTTCTGATGATCTCAAATTACTAAGCTAACTTATCCCATGAGCCAAGACCTTTCACCAAGAAAAGGAATAAAATAAACACATTATTTTATCTTTCATTATGTGGTTTGCGACTCCTAGTGAAAGGAACTCAACTGTAAAATTGAGAAACAAAAACCAAATGGTTCACAAAAATATTTTGGAATCTACTCTTTTTAACAGGTAAGAGAAAGGGAAGAGACCAAAATTGGGCTAACTAAAGGGATATTGGAAAAATCATGTTTTCTGGAAACAACAGTAGGGTATATGTTCTATTCTCACTTCTGCACAAGTCATGCATTTTTTCTTCAATCACCTTACTTCATAGAGAGTGTCCTCAACTGTAAAATAAGGTAATATTTACCTTGCTTAATTTATTGGTTCCTTGAAAGAGATAAGAGAAGGAATTTTAAAGTGTTTCATAATTTATAAAGTTTGATTAAATATTGTGTCATCATTGGTTTTAGAGTCAAGTAGGTCAGATTTAAGTCTCATTGCTGTCATTATCCACTGTGACATCTCAATCAGTTCATCTAACTTGTCTTTCTAGTTTCATTTATAAAATTGGTATAGTGAATATTTGTTATAGAGCAGAAAATCCAATCCCTCCCAATACTATGTATAATTTTAGTTGAAATATCCACTTCTCCACCATGCAATTTAAATACTTTTGGTCACCTGACTCCATCTCCAGTTGCAAGGCATCTTGATAATACACAGCAAATCAAAGAACACGATCTTGCAATAATGACTGATTTATGATTAGTATGGTCTGAAAAACCAAAGAGATTGGTTCTGATATAAGCGTATTTATTATCTTCCTCTTACTAATGGAAGATAATGGAGGTTTGCAAACAAACCAGAGCTTGGGGAAAGAAGCTTTCGAACTCTTATGAGGTAGTTCTTTAGGAGAAACTGATATTTCCATTTTCTTGGTCATGATGGAGCAACTGGTACTGGACTAGCTGTGCACTATAAACAAATAGAAAATTGGACAAATTTTGTTGGGTCCCCTACACCTCCAGTCCTTTACTATTAGATCATAGCCCTATTGACCAGTCATGTTTCTTTCTTTTTTCTTTTTTAACTTGTCAGAGAGCCCATGTACTCACTGGAAAGAAACAGAAGGAAAACAAGACAGCACCATCCACAGGGCATGATCATGCCAGAATCCCTTCTCCTCCATCTCTCCCTCCTTTCTGGATTTTGGGCACCCATGCACTTATGTCTGACATTTTTCTCAATCCTCTAGGTCCAGGACTTGAACCTCACAGTCAGCCATGTGAGATCTAACCACCTTAAATACCAGGCCATAGGCTGACCCAATCAATCACTTTTCTATAGGACTGTACATTCTTCATCAAACCTGAATATTAAAGCAGGCAATTTTTCCTTGGCTCTTTGGATCTTCATTTCTAAATTCTCTTGTATCACATTAAACTTTGATTAACTATATTTGTTATGCTTTTCTCTTGTTAACCTGCCACTTATCATAGGAGCATCAGCCATGACCTTGTGGTGGGTAAGGAAAGGTATCACACCTTTCTGCTCTGACACTGGGGGCAAATTGGAGGTAAATGAAGTTCAAATTAAATAGCACTGATATGAATTTATTTTTAGCATTTCTTGTTTGAAAAATAAAATTCTGTGTTAGATCACAGAGAGAAGTGAAATATCTGTCCCTATGGAGTTAAACACGAGTAAAATTCTAAAATCCTTCTGCCTAACAGACCATACATCATGTCATTAAACTGATGTACTTCTAGCCAGTTGGGATGCTCCCAGCAACTGATAACCAAGAGCCATTTGAGAGCTATGGGGTGTCCTTCCAGACAGTTGTCTTAGTCAAGGTCCTTAAGCTTCTTGTTTCCATGAATACCAAATTGTTTGTCGTAAGCAGATTTTGTGACCCCACATGTTTTTTAAATTTCTGGATGAGTGTCTTAACTCAGAAGTCAGCATAGCTCATGTCTGAGCAAAGTAACGAGATATGACAGAGTGACTGGGCACAAAGCTAGTCCCGACTATGCTCAGGGAAGTGCAGAAACACATGAGGACTCACCATAACTGTGTAATGAGAGAAGGGTATATGTGTTGTGAGGGTGAGATGTGAGACTCTTAAGGGAGAACACAATAATTTTTATATAAACCAATGGAAATAAATTAAGATAAAAATGTCAATGATGCTGGGGCCAGCAGGTGGCATTGTGGTTAAGGCACTGGACTCTCACACAGCCAACCATGGTTCAAGTCCTGGATCTGGTGGCTTGAAAATAACACCAGGCACGTGTGCATGAGTACTCAAAATTCCATGAGCAGAGTGGAGGAGATGGGACTGTGGTATGCCCATGCTCCCTGAGGAATTATTTCTCACTTTCCCTCTCACTGTATCTCTGTCTCTCTGATGAGTGCACTCACCCTATGATTAAAATACATATATATATGAAAGTTAAGAAAAAAGTCAGTGATGCTAGATTTTGACATCATTAATTAAGGGACTGACCTTTCTGCTCTTTTGGAGGTTGAAACCGCCTATCTTCTTTGGGACGTAGTGTGAATTTACTACCTCTCTTTTGTACTTGGTCCCAGCTACATATCAGAATCATTTGGGAAGCTTAAAAAACTATATATGCTTAAGTTCCACTCCCAGAAATTCTAGCTGAATTAGCCTAGAGTCCAGCTGGGCATCAACTTACTGTAAGACTTCTCTACTGATTCTAATATGCAGCAAAGTTTGAGAACCAGGCCTCTCGGGCTTTGTTACACAAAGTGTGGTCTGTTAGAAATGCAAGTTCTCAGGCAACACATGGATGCACAGAATCATAACCTACACTTTAATGAAATTCCCAGGTGATTCATACACACGTTAACTTTGAGTGAGATGCATTATTCTATTTTTCCATACCTTCCTTCCATTCTGCAGAATAGTAGTTCTGAACTGTGGCTGTACATTAGAAAGACCAGTAGAGCTTTTAAAAAAATATTGATGCCTGAGTCCTCTCTCAGAGATTCAGATTTAATTGGTCATGTGTGTAGCCCAGGCATGGTGTTAAAATTTGCTTTAATTCCCTAAGGGATTCTAATATAAACTGAGGGCCAAGAATGACTGCTATAGAAAGAGGTTTTTCTTTACTCTTTGGCATAAAGTAACCATTCTTTGTTCATTCAGGTACCCTAAGAGATAACATTCTAATCTATCTTTCTGCATTGGTTGTCAACTTCAGAGTGCAAAAGTCACAGTTGAGTGGCTTACTAAAAGTGCAGATCTAGTACCTTAGCTTCAAATAGTTTCCTTTGATAAGGCTGCAATGCGACCCCAAATCTGCATTTTCATAAGCTCCCGTTGGAATTCTGATGTGCATGGTTCTTGTAACACATTTTGAAAATCACTGCTTTGGTGTGACAGAAGAGTAAAGAACAGGGTAAAAGACTCTGATGGGTGTAGGGGGGAAAAGGAAAGCATGTAAAGTCCCAGAATATAGCATCAGAGGCACAAGGATGTTGTAGGTGAAACAAAAGATGGAGCTCCAAAGGTTACTGGAAGAAAGGTGAAACTGCATGGCATCATTCTTAGGAACAAGCAGTAAAGATCAGGCTCCACCCACAACGGGACACTTGCTGTCTACTCAGTTCCACGTTGCCTGGGGAAGCTCAACAAGCACCAACTTGAAAGCTGAGACAGAGAAAAGAGAAAGAGAGACAGAGAGAGAGTTTTAGACTTTTATTTTTATTTTGCCAGAGGGCCTGTGCACTTGTCAGAAAGAAAGAGGTAAAGAAAGAGGGAGAGGAAGAAAGCATTCCCCAATGGGACATGATCAGGCTACAATCCCTCCTCCTCCATCCTGTCAAGATTTTGGGCACACACAACACATGCCCAACATGTCTTTCAAGCCACCAGGGTCAGAATTTGAATAGCATAGTCGATCCTGCAGAATTAGGCTGCTTTAACCAGCAGGTCATGGAACCAGCCCTATAACTGTAGACTTCTAATTCCTGTTTCTTAGGGTTTCTGAAGGTTTACCTTTCCCTTCTTGACCCATCAGAGTAATAATTAAAATTTAAAAATCAATTTAAAACCACACTATCCAAAGCCCAAAATCTGTAAATGCACCCTGACTTATAGGAAAGGGATGTATGTAGAAAAACGATACACAGACTTTGGGTAATTTGATTTTTTTTTTTTAAGGTTTTTGCCATAGCATGGGCATGTGTGCTCACTGGAAAGGGATGGAGACAGAAAGAGAGAAAGTGAGAAATCATCTCTCAGTGGAGATGGCAATCCCTTCTCCTCCAGTCTCCTCTCAGAATTTTTGGGCATGATTTTCAAGCTGCTTGGTCCTGGACTTGAATTGTGGTCGACCATATGGGCATCCAGTGCCTTAACCACCACACCATCTCCCAGTCCCTCAAATTATTTTTTTAAGAATATTTATTTCTTCAGAGAAAGCAAGACCTGCAATAGAATCTTCATCTTACAGTCCTCCCCAGTTGTATAGCCACCAGGACCACATGCATAGCCACAGATATGCCAGCATATTCAGTCAGACTCAGGATACAAACTCGGGGCCTTTCAATTTGGTTTCTAGCATAAAACAACAACAGCCCTGCTGCCTGTGCCACCATGGCTGGGTCTCAAATGGTCCTTTTTTGACAGAGATCTTTACTATAGGGTGTGTGTGCTCACTGGAGAGACAGAGATATGGAAAGTGAGAATCACCCCCAGGAAGGATGGTCATGCTGTAATTCCTTCTCCTCCATTTTCCTCTCAGGATTTGGGGCATAGACACCCACAAACACCCAGTGTGAGTTTCAAGCCACAGGGGCCAGGACCCAAAATACGGTCAAACACATGGGAATCCAGCATCTTAAACACTATGACACCTGCTGGCCCTGCAAATGGTATTTTTAATAACTACAAAATAGTAAAGGAGACTGCATGGCAAAAGACACAGTAATTAGCATGAATCAACAGCCCTCAGAATGGGAAAATATTTTTGTAAACTATGCATCAGATAATGGACTGATAGCCAGAATACACAAGGAACTCAAGCAGCTGTTCCAAAAAAAGATGAATTGACCTTATTAAAAGATGGGAGAATGAGTTGAAAAATACCACTCTCTAAGGAGGATATACGAATAGCCAAAAGGCATATGAAAAAATGCTCAACATCCTTCATTGTAAGGGAAATGCAGATCAAAACAACAATGAGATACCATCTAACCCCAGTCAGAATGACTAAGATTAAAAAAAATGCAAAAAATGGTAAGTGCTGGCAGGGGTGTGGTGAAAGGGGAACTCTCTTACACAGCTGGTGGGAATGTAAATTGGTCCAGCTGCTGCTTGCACATCGATGTTTATTGTGGCACTATTCACAATTGCTAAGACATGGAACCAACCCAAATGCCCATGAAAAGATGAATGGATTGAAAAACTGTGGCACATATACTGTATGGAATACTATTCAGTCATAAAAAAAACAACAAAACCCTGGCTTTTGACAAAAAGTGGAAGAATATGGAAGATTTACTGCTGAGTGAAGCAAGCCGGCTATGAAGGAGACACATTATATGTCCCCGCTTAATATATTCTGAGTGTCCACATCCTATGACTGAAACTGATTGACTAAAGGATATAGAAACACAGTAAATAGATGTGAATACCAGATATAGTGTGTGTGAAAGAATAGAGTCAGAGGAAGGACATTTAGAAAAAAAATAGAAAGGCAAAGCATTAATGGGACAAAGAAATGTGGTATTATCTGTTGAAGATAATTTTATAGTTTCATCAACTGGACTAGGGAGAAATATTCACTTTGTAAGCTAAATAACATGATTGAATGTAAAAAACAAAATGAAATTAAAAAAAAAATTTTTAAATCCCCAGATAATTCTTAGATATCCAATTTTTCTTTATCACAATCCCTTCTCCATTTTTCCCCTGTCTGGATTTTGGGCATCCACACGTACTGCCTGGTGTGTTTTTCATGTCACTGGGACCAGAACTCATACCACACAGTTGGTCATGTGGGATTCCATCACCTCAACTACCAACCAATAGCTGGCCCAAAATGCTGACCCTTTTAAAGACATTTTCAAGGAGCAATTTAAGGGTCACAGCAAAACTGAGAGAAAGGTAGAGAAATACCTGTGTGTTCCTACACAGACAAGGCCTCCTCATTATCAAGTTCACCCTGGGGTGGTACATTTGTTACGATTGATTAACCTACATTGACATATCATTACCCAAAGTTCACAGTTTACATCAAGGTTCATTCTTGGTGTTGTACATTCTTTAGACTTAGACAAATGTACACCTCCATCCCTATAGTATCATACAGAGTATTTTCCCTGCCTTGGCCCCTTCACATCATCTGTGTGCCAGTATCACTTTTATTATAATAATGCAATTTGTGTATCCTAGACACTGGGACAACAGGGAGGACTATCGATCACTACCTGCCCATTTCAGTGGTTATAACCAGCCCTAGGAGCCTCAATGAGATGTATTTCTATTATAAAAGAACTTGCAGATGGGAACATGCCACACTCTGTCAATGATTGACCAAATGATAATTCCCTGGAGAAGCCAGGAGAGAGCCAAACAGGGGGAACCGGAGCCCAATCTCTAGCACTGGGAAAGCACAGCAGTGATTTTTATTCCAACAATTTTGTTTATCAACCACTTGTTCTCATTCAACAAGGATTTACCTTGTAAAGAAACAGGCATAAATCTCATTTAATCCCTAACTGTTATTAGCTTCACTTCACAGGGAAGAAAAAGTCTAGAAAGTAGCAAAGCAGCTACTTAAATTTGTGTCTGTCTGTATCCAAAGCCCAGGTTGTAAGCATTCTATATGTTTTCCTTCTTCAGTAATTATTACCCCAACAAAAGCTCTGTTTGCCTCATTATAAAAATAAATAGATGAAGCCAGCAGGTGGCATGGTGGTTAAGGCACTAGTTAAGGCCGTGGTTTGAATCCTGGACACAGTATCTTGAAAATCATACCAGGCACGTATGCATATGTGACCAAAATCCCAGGAAGAGAATGGAGGAGAAGGCATTGCAGCACGTCCATCCCCTCCCCCCGCCGAGGGGCGGGGAACGAATTCTGACTTTCTCTCTCTCTGACTCTCTCCAGCAATCTTATGCACCCTATTGCAAAAATTTAAAGTAATTAATTAGCAATTAAGCAGACAACTCATTTGTGATGACTTGTAAATATCATTATAGCACAGTATTTCAATCCCCTGAAACTATCTTAGGTTATACAATGTAGACGTCTTTCCCTTAAGAGATAAATTCCTAACAAGAAGTTGAGAAGATATTCAGGACACCTCTCAGTTCACATGAGCCTGATTTATCTCATTTATAAATATTATTATTATTGTTATTATTATTATTGTTATGGGGTGCGTACACTCGCTAGAGAGGCAGAAAGAGAGACAGAAAGTCAGAAAGCAAGAAATCACTCCCAAAGAGGATGGCCACGCCACAAACCCTTCTCTCCCATTCTCCTCTCAGGATTTTGGGCATGTATACACACACACATACACACACACCACGTGAGTTTTAAGCTGCTAAATCCGGGACTCAAAATTGCAGCAGACTACGTGGGAGTCCAACAACATAACCATTATACCATCTGCTGGTCCCTGAACAACACTTTTAATGATGATTTGGGATATAATGCAAAGCTGCATGGTAGTTTCTTCCCAGCTTGAGTTCTCCATTAAAGGTTTGAGTCCCAGTCAGGACCAGCTTGAACTCATACTTGACCCTTGCCTTTCTCTGCACCCTCAGCACAACGTGTTTGTCTGCAGACCGGGACTCCACAGACCTGGCTTACTTTATGTAAGACACACAGAGTGCGTGCTCTGTCATTCCTCATCTTAACAACACTCCTGACTGTCCCAATTCCACTGGTCCCTCTTTCCCCACAACTCCGAGATGGCAATGTTATGGCTTCTAGGTCATTCTGTTACTATTCCGTATAATTTCTTCCTGTGCATTTTACCGCATGCACTGACACCCTGATACACTTCCCTATATGTGGTAGCCTGTGTTCACATTTCATGTCCATGTAAGTTATTTTTGATCTACCTAACAATCTTGGGCTAGGACTGCTCCCTCCATGCTTAACCTGGTGCTCTATTTTCTACAGTCCTTGGCTTCGGATTGGAGGTCCCATCACCCATGCTGTATCAACAGGTATTTGCAAATGCCAGGAGCTGACATCTGTTGGCGATTTGCACCCAGAGTAGGACCACAAGGTGACATCAGCAGAGCCTGGTAAATCAGCTGCCCACAACTGTCTGGAGCACTTAAGGAAATGAAATCCCAGCAGGCTTCTGGTTATGCTCCTTAATTAGCTTCCTCCATTTCCTTAGGCATTTGTTCCCTTAGCAGGATCTACCCTATAAACTTTCCTTTGTCCCGACTCACAGGTGTTAGTTAAGTAAATACCTGGGAGCATTTGCCCATAGCTTTAGAGGGCTTTTTGCAGTCCACCCAGGGCCCCTGGTCTGACCACTTCTGCTGATGCTAATTGGAGGGGTTGGGTCACACTCTCTATGAAGAAAAGGATTTCAGCAGCACTGCTCTGCCTTCCTGAAGCTCCTGCTTTGAGTGCACAAAAAATGTCTGCAAATGTGGATTTGCTTCCAGTAAGTATCCCGAGTGGTCAGCAATTGTTTATTTTATACATGTTAGAGGACACTCTAGACGTTCTGAAATGGTGAGGTCAAGAACAAACCAAATAAGCCATTAACTATAATAGAAATCCCATTTTCAAAATTCAGATGAGAGTCAAATTCCTCATCAAATGGAGTCATGTTATTTTACAGACAAATGTTATAAATCTTACCACCAGGTGAAGCTTCCCACATAATAAGAAAATAACACCCACATCTTGATTCACAGAGTCTTTCTATCAAAAAAGCCCTTCTTGAATCATGGCATGGTCACCCCTCCTTCAGGGGGATGATTTCTTGCTGTCTCTCTGTTTCTCCAGCAAAGGCACATACCCTCTAGCAAAAATCTCTTTTTTTAAAAAAAATTTAAAAAGCCCTTCTCTCCTCTGAACCTTGATGACTCCATGGATTTGTCAGGTCTGATCTGATCACTATGCTTTCTTTTTTTTTTTTTTTTTTAAGGTTTTTGCCATAGGGTGCTTATATTTGCCAGAGAGAGAGAGAAAGGGAGACAATGAGAGGGAAAGTGAGAAATCACCCTCCAGGAGGGTTGGCCACACCACAATTCCTTCTCCTCCACTTTCCTCCTGGGTCTTTGGGCATACATGCACATGCTCCCAGAATAATTTTTAAGCCACAAGGTCCAGGACTTGAACCATGGCCAGCCATATGGGAGTCTAGCACATTAACCACTCCGCCATCTGCTGGCCTCACTATGCCAATTTTTAAAAGGAATTACTTTATTTAATTGTACCATTATTTTTTTTTTTTTTTAAATTTGACCAGAGACAGACAGAAAGAGGAGAGAAAGCAAGCCACCAGGTCTGGAACTTGAACCACAGTCAGCCACTTGGGAGTCCAGCACCTTATCCACCACACAACCTGCTGGTCCCAACTATGTCAATTTTTAAAAAATGAAAATAGAGAAAGTTAAGAGAAAAAAACTGGAGAAAGAAGAGGAATCTTTTTACTTCTATATTAGAAAATCTAGATCTTTATTTCTTTTTTTAATTTATTACCGTAATCTTGTTTATATTACATTGAATTGCATATAACTCTACAGTGTATTACATTGCTTTTTCAACTGATCTTTATTTCTTTTTTTAATTTATTACCGTAATCTTGTTTATATTACATTGAATTGCATATAACTCTACAGTGTATTACATTGCTTTTTCAACTGAGACATTAAAATCCCCACTTCAGCATTCAATATCTTTTCATTGTTTTTCCAATCATTATTATTATTATTATTCCAGTTATTTTTTAAACCAGTCAATCACTATTTCTTATTTTTCTTGTAAAAAGTCTTTACCCATCATGAAATACTTCTCAGACCAATCCAGTTGAGAATACTATACACTTCATCAACAGGTAATAAGCCATATCTGTGTCCCACTAATGTCATGCCTCTCTATTTGTCCTCTTTGCTATCTTTCTCTATCCTCTTCTCTTCACCAACCTGCCATTCCACACTGTCTTATCCTTGTTAAGTATTTTCACTGCTTTTATGTCCTCCAATTTTTTGCTCTCTACCATAGAGTGCGGATAGTCAGTATATATTAAGTGATACACACAATATCTTTCTTTCATAGCCTGGCTTATTTCACTCAGCAACAGATCCTCCATATCTGACCACTTTCTATCTAATGCCAGGATCTTGTTATTTTTTTATGGCTGAGTAGTATTCCATATAGTATATATGCCACACTTTTTCAATCCATTCATCAGTTTGTGAACATTTAGGTTGGCTCCATGTCTTGGCAATCGTGAATAATGCTGCAATAAACATTGATGTGCAAGCACTTTTCCGACTGGGCGTTCTCCTGTCCTTTGGGTAGATACCCAGAAGTGGGATTGCAGGATCAAATGGTAGTTCTATTTGTAGATCTTTGAGGAACTTCCATATTGTTCTCCGCAGTGGCTGAACCAGTTTACATTCCCACCAACAGTGTAGGAGGGTTCCCTCTTCACCACATCCCCGCCAACACTTATCACTTTTTATATTCTTAATTTTTGCCATTCTGGCAGGTGTTAGGTGGTATCTCATTGTGGTTTTTATCTGCATCTCCCTTATGATGAGGGATGTTGAGCATTTCCTCATATGCTTTTTGGCTGTTCATACGTCTTCCTTAGAGAGATTTTTGTTCAGCTCATTTTCCCATCTTTTAATTGAGTT
>NW_006159542.1:2292161-2301302 GCF_000334495.1 Tupaia belangeri chinensis
GGTTCAGATCTTTGATCCATTTTGAGTTGATTTTTGTTAACAGTGAAAGATGGGGGTTCAGTTTCAACTTTCTGCAGGTGGACACCCAGTTTCTCCAGCACCATTTACTAAAGAGGTTTTCCTTTACCCAATGGGTTGACTGATATCCTTTGTCAAAAATCAGCTGGCTGTAAGCTTTGGGGGTTACTTCTGGGATCTCTATTCTATTCCATTGGTCCACATGACTTTTTTTTTTTTTTTTTGAGAGGTTTTTTGCTATAGGGCACGTGCGCTCGCCAGACAGACAGAGACAGAGACAGAAAGCGAGAAATCACCCCCCAGGGGGGATGGTCATGCCGCAATCCCTTCTCCTCCATTCTCCTCTTAGGATCTTGGGCATGTACGCACACGCGCCCGGCGTGAGTTTTAAGCCACCGGGTCCGGACATGAACCACAGTCAACTACGTGGGAGTCTAGCGACATAGCCATTACGCTAACTGCTGGTTCCCGCACATGACTGTTTTTGTGCGAATACCATGCTGTTTTGATGATCACAGCTTTATAGTATACTATAGCTCTATAGTATCTTGGGATCACAGAGTGAGATGCCTCCTACTCCGTGAGGTCTTTTATGATTCCAGACAAATTCTATGATTGTCTTTTCTAGATCTGTGAAGAATATTTCTGGTATTTTGATTGGAATTGCACTAAATATGTAGGTTAATTTGGGTAGAATTGCCATTTTGATTATGTTAATTCTTCCAATCCAGGAACATGGGATGAAAATATGGAATGCTTCACGAATTTTGCATGTCATCCTTGCACAGGGGCCATGCTAATCTTCTCTGTATTGTTCCAATTTTAGTATATGTGCTGCTAGCTAAATTTCTGTTGTATAATGTAATACAGAGTGCTTAGACATTCATCTCTGTTTTCTTTACCTTGGATGAGAAATTCATTTATTCATTTATTTGTTAATTCAGCCAGTATGTGCTGGGGTTGAGATGAACATACAATTTATTATCCAAACAGGAATAATTTCAAATGAGAAAGGTACTTTATTAATTCCACCAAGACAATGGACTCATACCAGGACTGTCTGGAACAGAATGAGAAATGATATGGTCACCCCAATTGCAGAGTACTCTCTGTATACCAGAACCTACACTGCCTTGTACAAAATTTTTTTAAAAAATGTCTACAATTGGTTGAGAAATTATTCATTTCCAGATCCAAAATCAGCACTAACTCACCTCCTTTTAAACTACCAAAAGGTTCTGTGAGCCTATTGATCTATCAGGTGAAATAAAAAGGTGTGCTTAGGTCATTCGGCTACTGATTTTTCTGACTTGAAACAATTCTCTTTCTCTCTCCTTTTAAATTTCTTTCTTTCTTCCATGAGCAAGAGAAAGAAAGAAAGTCACCCACAACAGCGTCCTCACACTATGATTCACGCCAGCCTCAGCCAGACCCAGATTACGCCCAGAGTAAAACATTCTCTCTACTTAAATAGGGTAGAATAGGGTCACAGTGTGAGGACCACATTGGGTGGACTTCTCTCTCTCTGGAGAAATAAAGTTTTATTTAAAAAAATATTCTTATAGTGTTTTGGTTTATTAGAAAACGAATTAGTTGGGAATAAATATTTAAATAAAGTACAATGTAGCAAAAAAATTTCCTTCACTCTGTTTTATTATGAAATATACACAGACCTCCAAAATATTTTCTCCTTATAAATAGACTTTGACTCACATGTAGGACTGGAAGAAACCATTCTCTCATGATGTCAGGCTGATGAGTGTATGAAGACTTTGCTCAGGGCGAGTTGCACTAGGGAAAAGGGGCATAGTTCTTGCAGCCCCATAGGACTGACTTTCAATGTTTTCTGGCAGTTCCAGTCCAGTCTCTGAGATCACACCATTTCATTCAGTCTCTCCATGTTCTTATATCTAAACAAACAAGTTTCAACTCCCACCCACCCATGTTCTCATCCCTTTCAAATATCAGATGTACATGTCCTCATGACCAGCAGCAAAGCCAAAGAATGACTGGAATCTCAGTTTAATCCTGTGAAACAGGTCAATTATATGAAGAGGGAGGTAACTTCCCTAAGTGTCCCAAAATGAGGTCACTTTTGGCTCTGTTCTGACTAAATAAATAGCCCGAGTGGTTGAATTCCATCATTTCAAGAAAAAGTTACTACAGTGTGAATATGGTTCTGGACTTTGTGACCTTGGGCAATGTTAAGGGTTGAATTGTGTTTCTTTCACCTCCAAAATTCGTATGTCGAACACCTAACCCCCAGTACCTCAACAGTATCTGAGAATGTAATCATACTGGAAAATAAGGTCTTTAAAGGGATAATTCAGTTAAAATAAGGTGTGTAGGATAGACCCTATAGGAAGAGGAGATTAGGGTAGACACATGTGTGCAGAGAGGAAAGACCATAGGAAGATATAGCTGGGAAGGTGGCCATCTGCAAGCTGAGAAGAGAGGCCCAGAAAAAAATCAAACCTACCCAAACCTTGATTGGACTTCCAGCCTCCAGAACTGTGAGAAAATTAATTTCTGTTCTTTTAACTCCCAGCCTGTGGGACTTTGTTATGGAAGACCCAGGAAATGAATACAGGTAATTCTTTACTGTGACATAAAATATGCACCTGTTATTTCCCAAAGACAAAGTTAAATGGGAAGGAAATCAGTCTTGTTTTGTAATTAAGAGTATTGCTGATACACACTTGTTCTGTATAAAACATATTCATCAGGACCAGCAGTTAGTGTAATGGCTCTGTCGCTGGACTCCCATGTAGTTGACCGTGGTTCAAGTCCCTCACCCAGTGGCTTAAACATGTGTGCGTGTGCATGCGTGCCCAAGATCCTGAGAAGAGATTGGAGGAGAAGGGATTGTAGAGTGGCCATCCCCCTTGAGGGGGGGGTGATTTCTCATTTTCTGTCTCTCTGTCTCTCTCTATCTTTCTGGCGAGCACACGCACCCTATAGCAAAAAAACTCTCAAAAAAAAAAAAAAAACCCTAAAACAAAAAAACATATTCATCTATTTTCACAAGTTCTAACCATCCAGAAGAGGCTAGTGTGTGACTACTTGAGTTTTATGCCATCCCTGCTATAGAATTTACTAATGACCAGGATTTCATGGAATTATATCCTTTCTGCAACTCAGATGAGACTTGGCCCTTTCCAGTAGTATCTCAAGGTAATGATGAACTAGTTTTGATTGTAATTCAAGTTGAATCAGCAAAATTCTTAACATTGAACCTCAAAATTTAAGTATCATACAATATTTCAAAGGCAGAGAAAAAATGTACTTAATATCTGTGTCAATTTTTTTAACTCTCTTGTACCCTTTTGTTACCCAGTCTCACACATAGAACTTTTGAAATCGCCTTCATACCAGCAGTGATTGCTACTGCCTTTCATTAAACCCTTATATTTCTGGCCCTCCTGTTATCCACTCAGTAAAATCATTCTGAGGAAACACAGTATCATGTAAGGGGTGAGGAGCACAGTTGTTTGTGTTTGATTCCCAGCTCTGTCACTTACTGGTTGTGTGACTTCATCCAAATCTAAGTTCCAAACCCTTCATGAATAAAATAAAGGTAATAACAGTACCTCATAGTACTATTGGAGAATTAAATGAAAAAAACAAGTAAACAGCATTTAGCATAGTACATAGACTCTCAGAAAATACCAGCTGTGTTTTATTAACCTTTTAAAATCCATCACCTTACAATGTTTTATTATGTTTTCTTATGAGTCATTCCACTGGCCAAGATTTTCCCAGGCTAAACTTTCTTGTAATTTATATTGTTTTCATGTCTATGACAGAAAAGACACTGTCTTTTTCAAACATTGTAGTCTCCTCCCACCCAAGATTCTTGGTACTCATTGAAAGAGCCAAGCACTCTCCACTTGAGACTCACTGTCCTATCTGATATTTCTCACATTCCCCAATCTAGTCCATTCTCCCTGCTACCCCATGTTTCCGAGTTCTTTTCTAAATCACTGAACCCATCTTTACAATCCTCCAAGGCCTATTCCAGTTCACAAAATCAAACCCAATTGCTTTCACATAGCCCACAGCCATCTTTGTCAAACTGACTCCACTTCCATATCCTCATCTCCAGACATGAATCTCAGAATGTAGACTGTTGGACAGTAGGTGCTCCATGTTTAAGAAGAGTGCCTGGAAAGGCCAATAGGTGGTACGGAGGTTAAGACACTGGATTCCCACATGGCCAACCTCAGTTCAAGTCCTGGACCCAGCACCTTGAAAATCATGCCAGACATGTGTGCGTGCATCCCCAAAATTCCAAGAGGAAAATGAGGGAGAAGGGGGGAGTGGCCATCCCTCCTGAGGGGTTATTTTAAGTATCATACAATATTTCAAAGGCAGAGAAAAAATGTACTTAATATCTGTGTCAATTTTTTTAACTCTCTTGTACCCTTTTGTTACCCAGTCTCACACATAGAACTTTTGAAATCGCCTTCATACCAGCAGTGATTGCTACTGCCTTTCATTAAACCCTTATATTTCTGGCCCTCCTGTTATCCACTCAGTAAAATCATTCTGAGGAAACACAGTATCATGTAAGGGGTGAGGAGCACAGTTGTTTGTGTTTGATTCCCAGCTCTGTCACTTACTGGTTGTGTGACTTCATCCAAATCTAAGTTCCAAACCCTTCATGAATAAAATAAAGGTAATAACAGTACCTCATAGTACTATTGGAGAATTAAATGAAAAAAACAAGTAAACAGCATTTAGCATAGTACATAGACTCTCAGAAAATACCAGCTGTGTTTTATTAACCTTTTAAAATCCATCACCTTACAATGTTTTATTATGTTTTCTTATGAGTCATTCCACTGGCCAAGATTTTCCCAGGCTAAACTTTCTTGTAATTTATATTGTTTTCATGTCTATGACAGAAAAGACACTGTCTTTTTCAAACATTGTAGTCTCCTCCCACCCAAGATTCTTGGTACTCATTGAAAGAGCCAAGCACTCTCCACTTGAGACTCACTGTCCTATCTGATATTTCTCACATTCCCCAATCTAGTCCATTCTCCCTGCTACCCCATGTTTCCGAGTTCTTTTCTAAATCACTGAACCCATCTTTACAATCCTCCAAGGCCTATTCCAGTTCACAAAATCAAACCCAATTGCTTTCACATAGCCCACAGCCATCTTTGTCAAACTGACTCCACTTCCATATCCTCATCTCCAGACATGAATCTCAGAATGTAGACTGTTGGACAGTAGGTGCTCCATGTTTAAGAAGAGTGCCTGGAAAGGCCAATAGGTGGTACGGAGGTTAAGACACTGGATTCCCACATGGCCAACCTCAGTTCAAGTCCTGGACCCAGCACCTTGAAAATCATGCCAGACATGTGTGCGTGCATCCCCAAAATTCCAAGAGGAAAATGAGGGAGAAGGGGGGAGTGGCCATCCCTCCTGAGGGGTTATTTTCTCACTTTCCCTCTCTCTATCTCTTTCTGCTGAGTGTACACACTCTATGGCAAAACCCTTTTTTAAAAAGGTGATGGGGGGAGCCTGGAGAACATGCACTGGTCAGTCTTGTTTCCCCTCCACCAGCACTTGTAGCACTTGCTTCTGTTTCTTTGAGCAGCTATAATACATGACCACTAGTTTGATGGTTAAAACAACAGAAATTTATTCTCCCAGATCTGGAGTCCAGAATCTAAATCAAGGTGCCAGCAGGGTCATGCTCCCACCAAAAGTGCTCAGAGAGCATTCTTCTTCATCTCTTCCAACTTTGGGTGGCCCCTGTGTTCCCTGACCTGTGGCTGCATAGCTTCAGTCTCCGCCTCCCTCTTTACCTGTCTCCTTCCCCCTGCTTCTTATATATCTGCATATCTCAAATTTCTCTTCTTTTTTCTTATAATAGGACACCAGCCACCCCACTTGAGATCCACCCTACCACTAGGATGACCTCTTCTTGAGATCCTTAACTTAGTTGTATCTGCAAAGTCCTTATTTACAAATAAGTTATACTCACAAATACCTGGGTTAAACTTGGACATATCTTTTTGGGTACATAATTCAATCCACTACACCTGTCAAGAGAAAAGGAAGCAAGTAGCGAGGGGAGATTAGAACACAGAGAACTCCGACCAGGCTTGCTTGGGAGGGACATAATCTCTTCATGCGCCTTTGATACAGTTCAGAGATCAAAGCCATGAGGTACTGAGCTCACTGTCTGGCAAGAGGCTTTGAGTCAGCTTTCTTGTTTCAGATGCACTCAATAATATATCTTGGTTTTGCCCTATGAATGTGTATTAATAAGGCAAATTCTAGAGAAAAGATCACATACATCCAAATACTCTCACATCTTATTTCCTTCATTTAGGTTCTGATGTGTTGTTTGTTTAATGGGTGAACTTACTCTGGACATGTGACTTGTAGTCTGCTTTTCTCTCATCATATAAGATCAAAGCTATTTCCATTGTATTAATATCTTCCTCTAAATATTTTACCTTGGTATAGTTTATATTTATTTTTCGCATTTTTCAAAATTATACCTGCATATAACTTCAAGTTTCTAAAGCTTGTTACAAAAAAGAAACTTGTCAGTTAATACATTATTCACTGGCTGACTCCTCTGACTAGACTGCTTATTCATCTCCCCTTCACTTACATCTTCACCACACACACACACACACACACACACACACACACACATCCATACATATATACTCACTCATTCACTTATATACCCAGAAACATTCATATATGCATACATATACACTCACACACATATTTGCATGCATACACACATGCACACACATACATCCTACACCCTTATTACTTCTAACATGCTTATATATTAATTTTGTTTTGATCAATATTCAGTATGTATATTATTCCCAGTTGAGCCAGGAAGTATAATTACTTTTTTATTCTTATACAACATTTGCTTTCTGTGGTATAATAATTGTATTTTTATTTGCTTGATTTTCTATATTACTAATGCAGCTTCAAGGTCTTCCTCACTGCCTAAATCTGCTTTCATTCTATTATTTTCTATTCTATTCTATCCTATTATTATATTATATTATATATTATTTTCTTATATATTATTAATATATTATATTATATATTATTTTCTTTCATTCTATTTCATTATTTCATTCTATTAATTTCTTCTTTTGGAGCCATGTGCTCCAGCTTGCTGACCTAGCCTCACTGGTTCGGTTGCTCTCTAGGTCTGCTAAGCAGCTGCCATCCTGGGCTCTCCCTTAGCCCTCGTGCTGAGGATTATCTTCCCTATGCCTCTTATGGGGTCTCTGTTAACCCAGTCACATGTCTGCCTTTTTTGTCTGTGCCCTTTCCTATCATGGTGGAACTTCTCCTCCAGTAGCTTCTTAAGAAAGGATATTCAGGGGAACCAGCAGTTAGCGTAATGGCTATGTCACTGGACTCCCACGTAGTCGACCGCGGTTTGTGTCCCGGACCCGGTGGATTAAAACTCACGCCAGGCGCGTGTGCGTGCGTGCCCAAGATCCCGAGAGGAGAATGGAGGAGAAGGGATTGCGGCGTGACCATCCCCCCTGGGGGGTGATTTCTCGCTTTCTGTCTCTATGTCTCTCTCTGTCTGCCTGGCGAGCGCACGCGCCCTACAGTGAAAATCTCCGGACAGACACTAAAAAACTCTCAAAAAAAAAAAAAAAAAAAGAAAGGATATTCAGGTGATATATTCCTAGAGACACTGAATGTCTGAAAAAGTCTTTAGCCTATTTTGTATTTAACTGATATTCTGACCGGGAATAGAATTGTAGGTTGAAAATATTTTTCATTCAGTATCTGTAAGAAATCACTCCACTGAGCTCAATTCCTCTATTGCCGTTGAGAAATCCAAAATCATTATGTGCCTGCCTCTTCCCTCAATCCTCCCTTTCTACCTTCAAGCTTATAAAATTTTCTCTGTCTTCAGGATTTTGTAATTTTATTAGCTACTAGCCAGGATCCTGACAGAAAATTGACCATACTTTTTGATGGATTTTTTTTTTTTTTAAAAAGACCAGGTCTCACCATGTCACAATCTTCCTGCTTCAGCTTCTTGGGACTACAAATGTATTCTACCACACCTGGCTCCTTTTTTCAGACAAGGTCTTGCTTTCTTACCCAGGCTGGACTTGAGTTCTTGCAATCCTCCTACCTCAGCCTCCTGAGTCACTGGGATTACAGGTACATGGCACTGGGTCCAGCCTTTAGGTTAGACCAGGAACCAAACCCGGGGCTCCCATGTGAATTCCAGCCTGTGAAGCACAGTGTCCCAGCAATGCATACAACTGTAGTTGGACCTCAGATAGAATTTTTTTTTCCTTTTGGATTATTTTTTATTGTTATTATTATTATTATCATTATTATTTAATTAGACCAGAGAAAGAGGGAAAGTGAGAAAGCAAGCCACCAGGTCCAGGACTCACACTATGGTCAGCCATGTGGGAGTCTAGTGCCTTAACCACCACATCACCTGCCGGCCCCAGATAGGATTTTTGAAGAATCTTTTTTTTTTAATTTGCCAAAGGGCATGTGCACTGGTTGAAGAGAAACAGAGAGACAGTAGAAAAGGAGAAAGTACCCTCAACAGGGAATGGTAACACTTTCTCATCCTCCATCTCTCCCTTGTTCTGGGATTTTGGGCATAAATGCACACGTTCATGTTTTTCAAACTCCTGGTTCTCTAACTCAAACCACAAAGTCAGCCACATGGGATCCGGCCACCTTAACCACCCTGCCATGGACTTACCCTTGAAGACTTTTAATAAAAGGATGATTCAGGCAGACCACAATGGAAGGAATGCAGGGACTTGGAGACTTAGGAACTACCAGGTGTAATGGTACCTTTTGACCTGAAGGGGTGGGAGAAAGAAATATTTGTATCAGATTTTGGTTGTAGCTTAATCCAGCTGTAGCTCTGGGTTAAAGGCTGTCCAACAGGAACTGTTGCAGCAACAAGAGTAACCAAGGCCAGGACTGTGAACAGTTTTGCCACAGCCTGGGTCATCCGATTGTGGTAAGAACAAAGTCACATTCATGTCCTCATTCCCATGGTCTTCCCCTATGGATACTTTCTGCTTGTTGACTGAATAGGGGGGCTCTGGCTTATCAGACACTCTT
>NW_006159542.1:2301333-2313043 GCF_000334495.1 Tupaia belangeri chinensis
TATATTCTCCTATACCTTCTTTTTGCCGAGGAAGATGGTACACAAGAAGGTAAGCTGGTGAAAGAACTTAGTTGTAGAATTTGGTAGGAGGAGGATGGTCCAGTTACTCAGTAGGGAAAAGTTCCCACTTTGTCCCACTTCTCCAGAGCTCCTTGTAGGTATCACTTTGGCAAGAAGAAAATAGACAAATGGATTTGTATCTGGAAGGCCTTAAAGATAGTCCTAAGTAGGACCTAAATGGGCAATCCTTGAAGGAAAATATCACCACGTTACCCAAGATGGGCCAAGGTAGTTCCCGGCAGGCAGCTGCTAGCCTCTATTATAGCCTCTTTGTATGAGCTATAAAAAAGTACCCCCTCTTTTTATCCAGACAATAAAAAGTTGCCCATTGGAGCAGACCCAGTGCTCCTGGAGTCTGGTTTGGTGTGCAGAGCAAGGCTAAGTGCCAACCCCATTCACTTCCTGGGTCAGGCACCTTCGTAAAATGCACAAGTGGTACCATCATGTGAAGCATCCAGGGGTCCTCATTTAGAGATTAAATATGACACATTTCAGGGTCAGCAGGTAGCATAATGGTTAAGGCACTGGACTCCCACATGGCTGACTGTGGTTTGAGTCCCAGATCCAGTAGCTTGAAACATGCCAACCATGTATGTGTGCATTCCTAAAATCCCTAGAGGAGAATGGAAGAGAATGACCATTCCCCTTAGGGGATGATTTCTCACTTTTTCTCTTTCTGTTTCTCCAGCAAATGCACATGCCCTATAGCAAAAATTTTTCTTAAAATATGTATATATATAACACATATATATGTACGTGTGTATGTGTGTGTGTGTGTGTGTATGGCACATTTTTCAGGTATAGACCATGAACAAGACAGCATCATGACCTTGTGAAAAAGAGGTCTATTGTCATCATCTCAGAGCTGACTCTAGGCAAAATGATACCAACAAATTTTTGGAATTTTAAGACGCAGTAAGATGAATGGTAACCAACTTAGGAGAGTCAAGAAAAAGGAATCCTAATACAGCAACAGGAAAAGCTAAGACACCCTCAGAATTATACTATAAACTTCCCTCACGACAAGCTGGCTCAGACAGGCTCTGCTACGTTCCTACTATGTCCTTTACTTTGAATCACACTTCACCTACAATGTAAGAGCATTGTTCTATAAGTAAGGCTAACAAAAGCCTGGAAGAGACTCCCTAGCCGTCTTCCATGATGGTTAGAGCTGACTCTGATGTGCAGGAAACCTATTCTGAATTTAACTTCCTCTGATACCTAGGGCAGAGGTGAGATGGAGGAGGAGGAGTCTTGTAGGGTTAGCCAATAGAGGTATGGGTTTGTCAATTCCAAATCGGCTTCAGAAGCTGCAAAGTTTTGAGTGGAAGAGTTCCAAGGCAAAGTCACCTCTGGCATTCTCTGTAATCCAGGCTTCAGAAGCATTGGAACAACAGCGTCATTATGCTTCCCAGGAAGCTTGTGGCTGCAGCACTCCGGCCAACTTCCAGTTGGTGCCTCCTGCTGCCCCTCCTTCCATATTCCCAGGCTCTGGAAAAAAAAAAAAAAAAAAAAAAGGTTTTTTACAAGGAACTCACTTTTTCAATCTTGATCATTTAACTCAGCTAGGAATGAAGAATACCTAGAACAGCAGGTTATAAATTCAGGTTTTGTGGGCAGCGCGCATTATGACATTGCATTTAATATCTTGTTGCAGTTCCAGGTAGGCACCGGGAAATTTCCAAGAACGTCAAGATCTTTGCTTTCCTCATATCCCAGCTGGGGTAGAGCCTATGGAGAATCCATTTCATCTTCCATGTACCCACTAGAGTCTCTGAGACTCTTTCAGAAGATCCATAGGTTAAAAAGTACTATCATAATAATGCCATGTCATTTTTACTGCACCGAAGAGTGGCCTGATGGTAAAGAATAGTGGATAAACTGCTGATACAAATCCAGGTAGCAATACCGAAATGACTCATAGACTAATAGTCATTTTATTCTTTTAAAAAAAAAATCAGGGGTTTTTGTTTGTTTCTTTGTTTTTAACTTGCTATAGTCCTCAGAGAAAGCAAGCCACCAGGTCCTGGACTTGAACCACAATCAGGCATGTGGGACTCCAGTGTCCCAACCACAATATCACCTGCTGTCCCCAAATCACTGTATTCTTTACCGTCATACATTTGCAAGGGGAAAAAAATAAGTTTAAGATATCTTTGGTGAATCAGAAAGACGTATTGATTTTTATTAAATCCTGACTTTTTTATTTTGGGGAGATTAATTTGGAAGTATGCATTAAGCCACATACTAAAGTAACACATTTGTCTTGAGACAAAGTCCTGTGCAATTTTGACTAGCAAGCTGAACTAGCCATTTTTTTTTCCATTGAACAGGATTTTACTTTTTTTACTTGAAAGAATAGCTGGAAGACAAACATTCTTATTTATATTTGGTTGTCTGACAGGCTTCTTTCTTGAAACTCAAAAAGAAGCAAAGCTGCCACGTCAAGAAAAACAACTGACAGCATTTGTTGCCAATTATAACATTTGAGCTTTCAAGCAAAAATTACAACATTGGAAAACTTCTACCACTACCATGAACTTGGAAACTTCCTAGTACTTACTTGCATTCATTTCTGTCTTTAATTTATTCAAATTGTTTTTCTGAGATTAGTGTTGATATGAATGGTGGTTGTGTTTTTGTTTTGCTTTAAGAGATTTTTATTTTAGGGCACGTGCACTAGCCTGAGAAAAAGAGACAGAGAGGTAGAAAGCAAGAAATTACCTCCCGGGAGGTATGGTTATCCCACAATCCCATCTCCTCCATTCTCTTCTTGGGTTTTTGGGCACACATGCATGCACACATGCCTCATGTAAGTTTCAAGCCATTAGGTCCAGGACTCAAACTGCCCTAAGCCATGTGGGAGTTCAGTACCTTATCCACTACACCACCTGCTGTTGTGCTTTATAACTATGTAATAAAACATGTCAACATTTGAAAGATTTATGTAGCTTTCTCACCAACTCTCTAATTCACCAAAGAGTTTATAAATAATGATAATTTCAGGAAGGTAGTTTAATAGAGCTGGGAGGGTGGTTATGGTAATCATAGACTAATGAGGATGGACTGTTTTTACAGAGAGTTTGGAAATTCTGTCTGTGTGGGAGATACATATCTCTCTCTTGTATGCAAATACTCCTGTAGAGACAAATTAATAATCAGTCTAAGGAAAAAGAAACTATGTTAACACTTGAGTTCTTAAAATTGTGTTGAAAATTTCTTCTCCTGATGTCTTTGTCTTTTATGATAGTGATTGGAATCAGAATTCTTTTTCTGATATATTTTCAGCTTTTATGTTTGATTTCAAAGCTTGAATTCTGTTTGTATTGCTAAAAAGTCTGCCAATTGTGTAAGAAAAAAAGATTATGAACTTTTATTCGATTGTTTCATGCAATTTTTCTTTAAATCTTTTAGAAATAATGTCTAAAATCATTTATCAATAGTGAGCATACCTATCATAGACATCCTAATTTAACTATTAAGAATTTATTGGGGGTCAGCCCATGGTATAGTGGTTATGTCACTGGATTCTCACATTGCTGACTGCAGGTTGAGTCCTGGATCTAGTGGCTTGAAAATCATAATGGGCACATGTGCATGTGTGCCCAAGACCCCAGGAGAAGAATTGAGAGGGGGACTGTGACACGGCCATCTCCCCAGGGGATAATTTCTCACTTTCTGTCTGGCTGTCTCTTTGGCAAGTGCATGTGTCCTATAGCAAAAATCTAAAAAAAAGAGTTTTACTATTCATTTACTTTCCTTTTTGCCTAAGCATATTTTTTCAGAGATTTTTGCTATAGGGCCTGTGCGCTTGCCAGAAAGACAGAGAGAGACAGAGAGACAGAAAGTGAGACATCACCTCCCAGAGGGGATGGCCATGCCGCAATCCCTTCTCCTCCATTCTCCTCTTGGGATCTTGGATACACATGCCTGGCATGAGTTTAAGCCACCAGGTCTGGGACTCGAACCACACTCAACTACATGGCAGTCCAGCAACATAGCCATTATGCCAACTGCTGGTCCCTTGCCTAAGTATTTTGAAAATGGTTATAAGACTTCTCTAAATTATTTCAAACACAATGACACATTTGAAAATCATTGCTATATAGCTTAAGTACAGTGTTATTTCTAGTACAAATTCTATTAATGTATCTTCAATGAAGAGTCAAAATATTCACAGTCCTATACATTTAAAGATCCCTGAGAGCTTGGAATTGTAGTTATATCTTCCACTTCACTTCATCAGAAACTGCAAGCTAAAAAGAGAGGAAGTTAAGGTTGGAACCTATCTTGAAAGGAAAGTCACAGGGTTTTGGGAAGCACTCCTTCAGTTTCAGAAGGCTAATAGCCTAGGATGTCTCCACTTAGAAGCAAGACCCGTCTGAGTCCCATGCCCCTGGGCTATAATACAGAGGATGCATTCCACAAAAGAACCCTAAACTCCATTGAAATATCTCTGAAATGCCACGCAGAGAGTTAGACCAGGGAAAGCATATGGCCCAAATAGCACACACGAGCATGGTAGACAAGCTTCAACCATGTTTCCCCAGCTTAATTTTATTTTGCTATGTCTAGGACACAAATTAAAATTCAACAAAATTTTAGTAAGGGCAAATCTACCTGGGAGACAAGAAATATTTGCTTTTATATGTATATATTCTTGCGGGGGTGGGGGGGATAGAAGTTTTCCAGATGTTGTGGCCCCCACGCTAACGTCTCACAGCCTTCATTCACTTAGGAAAACAGAAGAGTTCATTTTGACAGATCATCTCGACAGATCATCTCCGAGAAAAGTTAACTGCCATGATTCAGGAAGTTAATGGAACAAAGGAAAAATGCCCTGAACTAATTTGTTTCATTAGTGATTTCTCCAATTACAGAATCTTTAACTAATATGTCAGAAAATCTTGACGTCCTCAGGATGCAAAGTGTGTGAAAGCCTCCTTTGGTTTCTTTCCATTCCATGTCTTGCTTTCGTATCAGTTTTTCCATACTTGATTAACTTTAACCAAAGAAAATATTTTAACAGACCTCCCTCCTGAAATATAAAGTAACTCAATGTTTTTGTAAAGTGACCATTTCTCTTTTTTTATTCTATGATTTAAATTTTTCTTTTCATTGAATCAGTTCGGATATTAGAGCATCTGTTTTAAATATAATGCTTTTGATAGATTTTCCTCCCACATTTTTGTTAAGTAATACATCTGCTTATTGGTTCATCTTGAATTCCAGAGGCAATGATGTCTGATTCTTTTAAATAAGAAAACATATATGAAGAAATTAGTACATTAGTTATATTTGGGCTACTATATTTTGGAGGTGTATACATTTGTAGTAAAATATTTAAGACATGTATAAGAAGGATACTGACTGGCTCCCAGAGAGAAAGAAAAGATAGGCTTCAGTTGCATTAGTAACATTTTATTTCTTTAACAGAAAAAAAAAAATCTGAAACAAAGATGATATGGTATTAACATCTATTAAATGGAATGTCAGCCATAGAGACCATTTGTAGTGACCATAAGGATAGCCACAAAATCCTCAAAAATAACTGATGCAAAATTTGCATGAATTGTAAAGGTATAAAACACAAGAAGACTGAATAGCATAAGGCAGAAGGTATAGTACAATGGAAAAAGACCTGACCTTGGTTCTTAGCTAGGTCACTTTCAAGAGCCAAGCTACGACTAGCTATTGGATCCTTTTGAGTCTCAATTTCTCTATTTGTAAAATTCAATAATACTTACTGTGCAGTTTATGAGGAGTATTACATAGCTATACATTTAGAAATGTAAAACTATTATCTCACCCTTGTATAATCTATATAGAGTTGTGATCAACTTGTCAATTAAGACTTAGAATTTACTTCTAAATTGATTCCTAGATCTATTAAAATATTTTTTAAAGTGCCAACCAATAGGGGCCAGCAGGTGGCATGGTGGTTGAGGTGCAAACCGCAGTTTACGTCGCAGACCTGACAACTCTCTCTCTCTCTCTCTCTGATGAGTACACATGTCCTATAGCAAATTTAAATAATAATGATAATAAATAAAATTAAATAAATAATTCTTTAAAAATCCCAACCAGTATATTCCTAAGTGAAATACTTAATAAAGTAATCAAAGTATAAAGTAATGAGATGCTAGTGTGAAAATGGATTACATAATAAGGGATCTCAATACAGAAAAGAGTTAAGATATAGAACAGTGAAACAAATTATTTGAGGAGGACATGTACGGGCTTATTTTGGTGAAAACACTTGAAATCCATACATAGTTTTTCATAATATACATTTTCCATGAATCTTATAAAGACCTCTTGTATATGGAAATGGAATAACTAAGAAAATTTTTGCTTAAGACATTATTAATTTTTGTGGAAGACCAAAGTGAGAGGAAATCAATGAAACCATTCTGTTACCCAGAGGAGAGAAGAAAAGGAAAATTAATAACATCTTTCACAGATGTAATTTCTTATTAAATTCCAGACAGAGGTTACTCACGCAAGTTTACACAGCTAGTAAGTGAGAGAACTAGATGTCAAAGCTAGGTTTAATTTTGATCTTAAATCCATACTTTTTTATTATTCTATAAAAGTATTCCTTTTCTGGATCTAATTCTGAACAACACAATAGAATTCTTTTCCCTTCAAGGTCACTCCACCAACATAAGTTACAGGTATATGCCTTTCTTCTTCAGGATGTCCAACAATTAACTGAGAATCAAATCAGCCACATTTTCATAAAAGAAAAAAGTAGTAAAGTCCATAAGAAGCAATTGCCTGCTTGTTCCCATAATTAGAGTATGTTTATCCTGACCATTCATCTTGAGGTTGAACCAAGGAGAGGTTCTAGATACATGTATTGAACATTTATCATACTACATGTATTATAGCTAAGCATTGTATACACTTACCCCCTTTTCATTAATGAAGCTTAGTCATTTTGTTTTAGAAATGAAGAATCAGAGGTCAAGAAAGAAGTGAATCAGTACACCCAGCTACTGTGGGGCAGAATTTAGACCTCAGTGATCTGAAACAATGACAAGGTACATTCCTTTGAGCCACCATTCCTTTTCTCAAGCAGCAACCCAGTAGTAACTGAGGGATTTCTCTCCCCAACCTTATTTCATACCTCTTGGAATTTCAAAGCATTTTCCAGTATTAAAACTTTGTAGAGGCTAGCAGGTGACATAATATTTAAGGGGCTGGACTTCCACATGGCCAACCATAGTTCAAATTCTGGACCTGGTGGCCTGAAATTCACTCTGGGTGCCTATGCATGCATGCCCAAAATCCCAAGAGGAGAATGGAGGAGAAGGGATTGCAGTATGGCCATCTCCCCTGAGGTGATTTCTCTTTTTCCCTCTCACTGACTCTCTCTGTCGCTCTCTGGCAAGTGCACATGCCGTATGGTAAGCCTCCAACCCCATAAACACATGCACGCACAAAAAACCTTTGTAGGAAGAGATAATAAGGTCAGAATCTCTACCTACCAATATTATGCTCCCATGTTCCTCAACATGACAATTAGCTAAAATGCATACAAAAATGGTGTAGTCTACAGTTAAGATAGTTTTATTTATTTTCTTGTTTTGTTAGAAGGGGGTTGTCTTCTCTGAATCCCCGATAATGGGTAGTAATTACTTGAACTGTATCTTTATAAACCAGGCTCCCTTAGTCATCCAATAAATAGCACTTCAAATCTCAGGAGAACATGACTATTCTATAAGATGTTCACTGTCTAGGCCCTATGAAGACAAGACTTTAAAAACATTAACCTATGTATGACTAGTATGTCAAACAGTTTACAAAATCTTTGCAGTGACACTTCGGCTTAAGAAGATCAATACATAATGACACCGGCTAAGGCCAGTATATCCAAGGGCATTTAAGAATTTAGGAAATTATGAACAAATCATGGAGGAAAAAATCTTTTTGTTCATAGTAGATTGCTCAATGTTGCAAATGGAGTTTGAGTATCATCCAGCTGAAGTTCAGGAAAGCTTAAAATGTTAAGCTTCAAATTTGAACTTGGTATTTCCATAATAAAACAAGTACATGTCACAGGACAGAGTGAACAGTGAAAGAGCAAAGTCATTTGTTGGTCAGTAACTTCCAGTTACAAGGACTGATTGTTTTATCTTGGAAGTTAACATAGTTCAAAATAAGTAAAGCTTGCTCTATTCTTGTTTTTTAAAATTCTGTAAAATTCTTCTAGGTTATAATGACATCTGGCTAGCAGTTCCACACTTAGCTTGTCTACTTCTTACCAAAAAGACTAAAGACACAGGAAGAAAGATGATGACTGATAACAAAAAAAAAAACTAAATCAAGTAAGAACCTTCCAGTTTAGATTACCTCTTTCATCTGCCTAGAAACATGCAGGATTTTTGTCTTCATCTTAATATTTAAAGATGTTTCCAGAATATGTCTGCGGGTTTATTTTTACTAATTCCAGTCAGAAATACTTTCCTACCTTGCACTTTAAATTGTTCCTATTGTTCTACTTGTTCTGAGTCTCTTGTGTATATCACTGGTTTTAGTATGAGGAATCTGATTGTATCTTCCATAATAATCATTTTCTCTTTCATCATCATATTTTTTATTCCTCCTGCAGGATCATACCCACTTTGTAACCACTTTTCTCCTCAAATGTTGAATTTAATTACCATATTTTTAGATTCCTGGTAGCCATTCTTCATCTTATATGATGATTTTATGTATGCTCATTGCCCACTAAAATGCCAAAGACTAACAGTGACTACTTCCAGATAATTATAGTCAAGTTACCTATTAGGAATAGAGACCAAAAAGCTTATACTAAAATATATAAAGGATTAGAAAATGATCACCTATGTGCAAATTCAGGAAAATTTAAATATTAATACCTCCCTAAAATTTTTATATAAACAGCTAGCCTAAGGGACCAAAAAGAAATTAACTAAAACAGGGAGAAAGGAGACACACTGTTTTAGTCTAACTCCATGATAATCAGAGAAAGAGAAAATAAAGGATACTTTTTTAAAAACTTTAAAGAAATCTCTAATAAAATTTCAAAGCATTGCGAAGATAAAAGCAAAGAAAATACAGTTCATAGAGAAAAAGACAGAAAACATAGGGGGAAAGGCAAAAAGAGAAGGAATTGTGGGAAGACCTCACCCCACTGGGGGATGCTTTCTACCTCTGCCTCTATCTTTGTCACTCTGTATCTCTCTGACAAGTGCAAAAACTCTCTAGCAATTTTTTTTAAAGGAACAATATAGTCACGGATATCAAGCTCATACAAGCAAAAAATAAAGCAATGTTCATGATATTAACATCAGATAAATTTGAATTAAAGGTGAAAATAATTGAGTCTAAGAGGCAATTTATATTAATAAAAGGTTTATTTCAAAATGAAGGAATAATATTCATGAATGTTTACATTTACATGAAACACAAAGGAAGTAGACACTTATAATAGCTCAACAGTATTAAGAAAAGTATTGTTCAAAGTACTAAAACTTTTAACAAGTATATTGATACTGATTAACTCATGTATAGTAAAGTGCTTTAGATACATGATCGTTGTGTCTATATAAACAGGATTTGCAACAGAACTCAAATCAGTGGGAGGGGTGACCTAGAATAAGTGAGATCTCCCAGTCCTGAGAGAAACAGTGACTATAAGTTTTAAAAGCCTAAATAATTATGGTGTTTATTAAATATATATGCTGATCTAAAGCATATGTTGCATCCTATAGGATAATATCCTAATTGTGCAGCATTTTGTCTTCCAGCTTTCTTCAGGAGATGAGTTATCTAGTAATATCAGAGAATTCCCTGAGTACATGCCCTTTGACATACTTCTTTTACCATTTCTAGTTCACAAGAAATATTGTATAGTATACCATAAGAATGGATAGGATCATTGATAAACCCAGAGAATAGTGTCTTTTGTTTCTTCATTTGTTTTGCCATATGGCAAGTGTGCTTACCAGAAAGTAAAACTGACAGAGACAGAGAAAAGGAAAGTGAGAAATTGCCCCCACCCCCGGCCCCAAGAGAGAATGGCCAAAGCAAGATCCCTTCTTCTCCATTCTCCTTTCAGGATTTGGGTATGTACGCACACATGCCTGGCATGATTTTCAAGCTGCTGCTAGATCCAGGAGTGGACCCACAGTCGGCCATATGATCCCATCTGCTGAATGGACAGAGGCCTCTTAGTGTCTTAAAACTTCATGAAGATCAATGGCTTACAAAATTTTATATATTTGCCACAGATAGAACAGAAATAAAACAGATATTCTTGCAGATCTAAACAAAGGATGTTGAGACAGTGACTTTTCTAAGGAGTTTGACTTCACAAGCTTCCTAGAATTCCTCATCTCATATTTATATACCAGGATCTTAGCTTAACAACTAGAACAAATATTCACAAAACAAACAAACAAACAAAAATCATTCTAAAGTTGTCACCTAAGCCCAATCTTATTTCGAGAAAAAATAATTCAAAATAATATTGGAATTGCCACAGAAATTCAGTTTGGGTATATGTTTTTTAAAATTATTGTTTGGGGGGAACCAGCAGTTAGCATAATGGCTATGTCGCTGGACTCCCACGTAGTCGACCGCGGTTCGTGTCCCGGACCCGGTGGCTTAGAACTCACGCCAGGCATGTGTGCATGCATGCCCAAGATCCCGAGAGGAGAATGGAGGAGAAGGGATTGCAGCATGACCATCCCCACTGGGGGGTGATTTCTCGCTTTCTGTCTCTATGTCTCTCTCTGTCTGGCGAGTGCACGCTCCCTATAGCGAAAAAATCTCTCTCTCAAAAAAAAAGAAATTATTATTTGGATGTATTCATAAATATTCTGATCATACCCCAAAAACAGTTAAAATTACTTCTCTTGTTTGATAGTGTTTAGATAGGAGAATGTTTATCCTTCCTCTGCACTGCTATCATAAAATATACTGATCATTGTCTACAACTATTCAACTATTTGGTTATACTGTTTATATTTGAGAGATGTTGCAATAATGAGTAGAGAAGTCTCTGTACAGGAGAAATTATTTAGACCATAAATGATTATTTACAAATAAAGACAGCTTATTCTTCAGTATTTTGCTTACATTGCTAATTATCAGAATTAACCTAGTGCCTTTGTTTAGACCAATCCTAGTCCCAAGTCTTCTTCAGGCAGATTTTGAGTACCAGAGGATTTCTTTTTCAGTAACTATTACAAGGAAATATTTAACCTAATTTCCAAACTATTGCATTGTGATTCTTGCCCCTTATCTGTCCCTAATCTCATAGAATCAACATTAAAAATAAAAACTTTTTAAATCCAGTGGAACAAACACAGGATATTCCAGGGGCCAGGCCCTGTGCTAGCCATTTGGGCTGCAAAAGTGAATACAATTCTTGGTATATTTGGAGAAGAAAGGAAACCAGAGGATCTACAAATATTGGCTTCTATTCTCCAAAAGGTTAAGATAGTTTTTAAGAATATAAGGTGGGGGCGCGGGGCGTGTTAAGAATAGAAGGTGGGGGCGCGGGGCGCCCGGCGGAAGTCGCGCGGGGCGCCCGGCGGAAGCCGCGCAGGGCGCGGGAGCTCATGCCCCCGGAGCGGCGGGGGCCGCCCACGAAACCAGGGCCCCGCGGAAGCAC
>NW_006159542.1:2314954-2368757 GCF_000334495.1 Tupaia belangeri chinensis
TCCTGCTAACCACAAGATGGCTGCTGTGCCGCATCAACTGATGGTCAACTCTGCTTGCCAGAACTGCCTTCCGGAGACTGTATTCCATGGAGACTCACCTACAGTTGCGGAACTGCACGAGACCCACACTTGATCCAACCTTGAATGGAATCTATTTTCCCTATTGTTAAAAACTTTGGACTCCTGGCCCCTCTCCCTCTACTCGCAGGTATCGCATTTTCAATGACCCCTCTGGAGGATAGCTGTCCATAGAAGAGATAGAGTAATTGGGAGAGGGGGAAAGGGCTGAGGGTCAAACATAGGATAAAAAACATATTTATATGTATGAAAGTAGAAATGGAACAGTATTGGTGACGACATGCTTGATTGAGACACTATGCAGTTTATCCTAGATGGGAGACTACACTTGGTGTGTTGTGATGATACTCAGGGAATGAGTGTTAGGCAATATAATTTAATATAAAAAAAAATAATAAGCAGGAGGAAAAAAAATGCACATTTGATGACTGAAGAGAGGTGTATGGACACAACTGGGGACTACTTTATAGTATGTGCATCCTACTCCCTGGGGTTTATGCCTAGGATCAGATTTGGATACATGTGTAAGGATATGTCAGTGTGGCTAGCTAGTGGATATATTTAGACAAATTGAGTTCATTGGTAGAACAATTGAATGGGGGGGGGCGGAAGCCATTGAGGGCAATCATGAATGTCAGGGACAATGGAGGAGGAAGATGGGACATGGCAGAGGGTGGGGATGGGGAACCTAGGATGGCAAAACAAAAGGCAAGGTATGCAGGACACAAAAATTGGGAAATCATTTGCTGAGAACATATATGTTGATGTGCTTGATTGAGCCAATGCACAGTGTATTTTGGATGGAAAATTCATATGTGTGTTGTGATGAGAAAAGAAAAAAAAATTTATAATAATAATAAAAAAAAAAAAAGAATAGAAGGTGGGGATAAGAGGATAGAGTTTATTAATGGAAACAAAATTAGAGAGATAAGAGGAACTATTTCTATTGTAAAACTCAGCAGGGTAAATATAGTTATCAACAAATTTACAGTATACCCAAGAGTAACTTTTAAAAGAGTATTCTGAATGTCCCAACACAAAGTCATGCCAAATGCTTAAGGTGGCACATATACTAAGTTCTCTGATTTCATCACTATGCATTGTCCCACACATGCAGTCAGGAGAGTGACCCTGCCCACAGTTGAGTCCTGAGCTAGAAGTCACAGAAATGGTTCCACTTCCAGAGTCCCATGGGAACAGCTGAACAAGTGATATTTCTCATAACTGCGCACTGTACTAGAAACCACTGGAATAGCTCTACCTACCCAGAAACACACCCTACTTTAAGGAGATCCATATCCCAACCAGCAAACCAGCCTTATAAACCCCTGAAGCCCACATCACTAAGACACCCATAGTTATCTCCAATCTGATTACTGCTGAAGAAACTACATGAAGACTACACTATTGCATCTACCCAAAACCAAAGCCAGCACACCCTACCCAACCAATTTTCTAGGATCATCTTAAGAGGGAAATCTTGGGACCAGCAAGTGGCATGGTGGTTAAAGGCGCTGGACTCCCACATGGCCGACCACGGTTCAAATCTCAGACATGGTGGCTTGCTTTCTCACTTTCTCACTTTCTCTCTCTCTCTCTCTCTCTCTCTCTCTTTCTCTCTCTGATCAAACTGGAAAATAATAATGATGATAATAATAATAAATAAAGTTAAATAAAATAATTCTTAAATAAAAAAGAGAGAAGTCTTTACTCCAAACACCATCTTATAAAATGGTCGAGGCAGGGACCAGCAGTTAGCGTAATGGCTATGTCGCTGGACTCCCATGTAGTCGACCGCAGTTCGAGTCCCGGACCCGGGGGCTTAAACTCACATCGGGCGCATGTGTGTGCATGCCCAAGATCCCAAGAGGAGAATGGAGGAGAAGGGATTGTGGCATGGTCATCCCCCTCTGGGGGGTGATTTCTTGCTTTCTGTCTATCTGTCTCTCTCTGTCTTTCTGGCACGCGCATGCACCCTATAGCAAAAAAACAAAACAAAAAAATGGTAGAGGCAGCTGTTTCACCAAATGTTCAAATATCAAATAGGGGCACAAGAAACATTAAAAGAGAAGGTAACATGAAACCTCCAAAGGAAATAATTCATAAATAGGACAAATATATGATGTATAAATAGGATAAATTATTAATATTACATATTTGCGATAGGAATAATTAAGACTGGTGACAAGAAAAAAATTTTGAGAGGTTTTTGCTATAGAGCACATGTACTTGCCAGAGAGACAGAAAGTGAGAAATCACCCTCCAGGGAGATGACCATGCCACAATCCCTTCTCTATTTTCTCAGGATTTGGGGCACACACACACAAGTGCCTGGTGTGAGTTTTGAGCCATCAGATTCAGGACTCAAACCACAGTCTACTATGTGGGAGTCCAGCAATGTAACCATTATGCCATCTACTGGTCTCGACAAGAAATATTTTTTTAAAAATATTACTTTCATTAACAGTTTTTCTACAGGGACCTGCAGATAGCACAACATGCAAATTTTTCTTCATTCTCCTTCATACTTTCTTCCCTCTTATATTTTCCTCTCCTCATCCTCCACCTTCCCAGAGGGACTAGACAGGTCTAGAGTCACAGTTCTGAAATACCTTAGTACTGTAAGGCTCCCAGGGATCCTTTCTTTTACTGAACCACCTGCGAAAAAAGAGATACTGCTCTTCAGACACCTGAATAGAGTACTCCTCCTGTGACCGCATTGCTAAACACGACAGAAAAGAGACTTTGGCACATATCAGTCCACAGCAAAAGGGAAAATTTTTTTTTCTATATATGAAGGATTGCATTATTCAACCTTTTCATTTTTTAACTATTTGTTGTATAAAATCACTTAGTGGTGAAAATTACATGGCCCACCTTCCAGGTAGCCAATACTGGCTTCTGGGTCACATTTCTGAGTGGCCAAGAGTCATTATCTCAGTCTTCCATAATCATTTAAAGACAGTTACTCTGTAAGAATTTAGGTAAGAAATGGTTTAAGTAAAACAGTATTTCTTAAAAAGTTGAGTCTACTACAAGCCATTTTTCATTTTCTAGCCCAGCAACTGGCATGGCCTTAATATTGTCTCTTTTCTTTTTCTTTTTCGAAGTAGTAGTTCAAAAAGATGGAGTGACTGGGACCAGCAGTTAGCGTAATGACTATGTCGCTGGACTCCCACATAGTCGACCGCGGTTCGAGTCCCGGACCCGGTGGCTTAAAACTCACGCCGGGCACATGTGCGTGCATACCCAAGATCCCGAGAGGAGAATGGAGGAGAAGGGATTACGGCGTGGCCATTCCCCCTGGGGGGTGATTTCTCACTTTCTGTCTCTATGTCTCTCTCTTTCTGTCTGGCGAGCGCATGCACCCTATAGCAAAAATCTCTCCAAAAAAAAAAAAAAATAGATGGAGTTACTTGGAGTGACTGAGTTTTATAATCCTACCATATTTGTTATGGTGACCACTGTAGATAAACAACATAAGATCCCACTGAAATATCAGAATCTCATGCAAAACTTTCAACAAATAAATGGCTCATTGCACCATTTTATGTTAGTAGAAAGTTCTAACTTGGTGCTATGGCAGTGGTTAATTTCCATTGACTTTAATATCTGACCTCAGGGATTAGTCACAGTTCAACTCTGAGTTTTGGCAATGGTGTAGTGACAGATACTATCTGATGTTAGCACAAAACTCACTTGTGCTGAAAATCTAAGAACTCCAAACTCTTTTAAGTGTCTCACTTCACCAAATCTAAATAGAATCTATGGTGTTACATTTTCTCTAATACAAAAATTACACAACAACTTTTATCAAACAATAACTACTAGAAAAGAAATTGCAAGGAAAAAAAATGACTTCACCAAACTAACACTAAAAATTTGACAATCTTGTACGGGAACTGCCAAAGTTTTAGTGTTTAATCATTAACAGCACAGTGGACCAAGGCCCGAGATGTGAAGATAACATGTTCATGACACTGTGGAACTGAAATTTTACTGACAAGTGGTAATGGAAGCTGAAACCATAAAACCCAAACGCTGTGCTGAGTTGGAGCTGGGTTCTCTGTAAACTGAGCACTAGGAGTGTTATGTACTGGGACTGGAGAGCCTCCACTCACTCCCAAGTTTATAAACAGAAGCTGGGCATCTGCCTTTAGCCTGATCCAGAAATCTCTATCTAGACCTCACATAATGAAGGCTCTGGATGCATTCCTCTCTAGGTGTTCAAAACTTCCAAGTATGAAGAAGAAACATAGGAGATTTGGAATAGCTATTGTAGAGAATGGATGAGTAAACTGCAACTTAATAGTTGAATTATTGTGACTTCTCACGTAGCTCCCTCTAGCAGCACTCGGTGCAGATGTGGAAGGAACAGATAAGTGGATTCATCTAGGATCAGGGATTTCCCAGACCAAGGTGATGAACAAAACAGAAGCTAAAGAAAATTTTCACTACAGGAAGGAGTGTTTTTGAAATCCTAAGCCCTAGACTCTAAACTAGAGACAAAGAAGGAAATGAAGAAAAAAGATGCCAGGGGAGTTATTAAATTATGTGTTTTAAAGAGGTTGAAGAAAATCCTGGTAGGAGTGCTGAACAAGCACTCCTCCTCTTCCTTGTGAGGAAAGGAGACTGTGGTCACAGCAATGTATTAATTAGTGATTCTGTAAGTGAATCGACTAGAAGTGCAAATAATTAATGTGAGAGTACATGGTAGAAGCAGAAAGGAGGAGGAGAGCATAACTAATTAGAAGATCAAGGAGCTTGGAGTTAATGGCATAGAATGGGTCATGGGTTCTCCACAGGTAATGTGGAGAGATGGAAGGAATTGGGACATAGAAGATTAGCCAGGTGCCGACATTTTAGAATAAATGGTGGGAGAAATACCTGGGGAAGTTGGTATATGATGATAACAAGCAGTAGGATAGAGAGTAGTAAGCCTCCGTGGAAAGGGCTTTTACAGGATGGTGGAGTAAGGGAGGTGGCAATGGCGATCTGTAAGAGGAAACCAGCCCTACCTTCTGGTCCTAAGGTAAATAGAATTTGTTAAAATAAACAGCCACAGACACTTTTGATAGCTCCAGATCTTCTCAGTAAAAAAAAAAAAAAAAAAAAAAAAAAAAAAAAAAAAACGTATTTATTTACATTGAGAAAAGACAGAGAGTACTCGGGAAATAGGCTGAAAATATGGAGCTGGGTGTGGTGGCTATGGAGCAGCGGTACTGAAGAGAATAGGGAGGGTTTAGAAGATGAGAGAATATGGAGCAGCTAGTTCAAGAGTAAGAAAGCAGCTGGGACCAGCAGTTAGCGTAATGGCTATGTTGCTGGACTCCCACGTAGTCTTTCTGGCGAGCACGCGCCCTATAGCAAAAACCTCTCCAAAAAAGAAAAAAAAAAAGAGTAAGAAAGCAGCAAACATGGCAGAGACTTCACCTATGCTTTAACTGATTAAAAGGAAAGGAAGCATGGACCATCTGGTATCAGTAGTTGTTTTTAGGAGGGTAGTCATTGGTCCCGGTAGCCAGAAAACTTACTTAGCTGAGATGATGGTAGATCTAGAACCTGTTATTTAGACAAGCTTCCATGTTTTTTGTTTTGTTTTGTTTTGGGGGGGAGAGGTTTTTGCTATAGGGCATGCGTGCTCGCCAGAAAGACAGAGAGAGACACAGAGATAGAAAACAAGAAATCACCCCCAGGGGGGATGGCCACGCCACAATCCCTTCTCCTCTATTCTCCTCTCGGGATCTTGGGCATGCACGCACATGCGCCCAGCGTGAGTTTAAGCCACCGGGTCCAGGACTCGAACCACGGTCAAATACATGGGAGTCCAGCGACATAGCCATTATGCTAACTGCTGGTCCCAAGCTTCCATTTTTTTTTTTTTGAGAGGTTTTCGCTATAGGGCGCATGCGCTCGCCAGATAGACAGAGACATAGAGACAGAAAGCGAAAAATCACCCCCCAGGGGGGATGGTCACACCGCAATCCCTTCTCCTCCATTCTCTTCTTGGGATCTTGGGCACGCACGCACACGCGCCCGGTGTGAGTTCTAAGTCCCCGGGTCCAGGAATCTAACCACGGTCGACTATGTGGGAATCCAGCGACATAGCCATTACTCTAACTGCTGGTTCCCCCAAGCTTCCATGTTTTTAATGAATACTACGTGCCAAGAGTTTGTACTTATTTCATTTAAACCTTACATATTGATAGCTTTGTCATTAAGTGTCATTATTCTATCTTTACAGATGAGGAAACTGAAACTTGAGCTAAAGTTCCAAAGTTAGGAAAGTTAACAGCAGTTACCAATGGTTCACGAATTATTGGGTCACCAGGGAAGTCATGATGTATTTTTCTATAGACTTTTCAGATGACACAATATAATGTTCATTGAAGATTTGTTTGGCCTAGACATTTTCAAAAGAAATATGTATTGCCTACAGTTAGAGGAGTTGTATACAGACCACCTTACTGGCTTTAGATGTTACTGTACTTCTTTTTTCTTATAAACATGTCAGTTATCTTTTATACTTTTTATCTGTTGTATGGGATGCAAATGGTTTTCAGTTTCTCCATTCTCAGCTTGTCATTTGTCTTTTAGCTTTTTTAATAATTTTTTCTCTTATAACAAATGTTTCTATTTCTTATGCAGATAAACCCACCAATCTTTAAAACATTTTTTTTATTCAGCAAGAGAGAGAGAGATACTAGCAGAATCTTCATGCCACGACCCTCCCCAAGCCTCAATCAGCCTGGATTGTGGGCATGTGAGTACACCTCCAGCATGCATAGGAAGGCCTTGGATACAAACCTGGGATCTTCCCATGTGAGTCCAACATTGCAAAGCATTATGTTACTCCTGTGCCACCGCCTTACCAATTTTGGTAGTTTTTGTCATCATTTGAAGTCACAAGACTATGTAAACATTCAATTATACTTTCTTTAGAATGTAACTTTTTATATTTGTATATATTTTACATATTTTATATTTCTTTTATTTTTTTGAACTTCAATCATTGTATTATCATTACAATACACCACATGAATTTTTCCATTCTAAGTACACTGTGTATCAGTTCAGAGATGTTACCATACATATTATCATCAACAGATCATTTTCCATTTTTGTGTCCCTTAGATATTTGCTCCTTTCCTTTCCCCCTTGACCACCTCCCTCTCACTCTCCCACATTTCCTCCCACAGTGTCTCTAGTATCCAAGTTGTTGTCCATGCCTTTATACCTTCCAATCTTTCCGTTTCTGCCATAGAATGCAGACATTTGGTATATATTAAGTGGGGACACACAATGCCTCTCTTTCATAGTCTGGCTTGCTTTGCTTACCAATAAATCTTCCATAGTCATCCACTTTCTATCAAATGCCAGGATTTCATCGTTTCTTATGGCTGAGTAGTATTCTGTACTGTGTATATGCCATACCTTTTCAATCTACTCATCTATATGAAGATTCCTAAAAGATCTACAAATAGAACTACCATATGATCCAGCAATTCCACTCCTGGGTATCTACCCAATAGATAGGAATGCACTCAGTTGGAAAAACACTTGCACATTCATGTTTATTGAGACATTATTCACAATTGCTAAGACATGGAACCAACCCAAATGTCCACAAACAGTTCTTTATAACTATTACATAGTTCTATAATTCTTTGAAAATATAATCCTTTCAAAATCTGAGTCAAGTATGTTTAACTTTTAGTATTACATTTTTAAGTAATTATTAAATTATTAACACTAACATTATTTATTGTTAAAATTTTAATACCAAATTTTAATACTAAAATTTTAAAAAAATTAATACTAATATTTTAAATACTAAAAATTAAGGAACTATCTAACGGTATCATGAACTTAGCTAGTAATATAGAATAACCATAAGATAGAATTATAACAAGCAAATGAGATTTTTCTCTAAAAGGGTATTTCCTGACATGAGAATATTCACAGTGTTAAATGAAACAAATAAATGGATTGTCAGGAAAGTCATGATGCATTTTTGTATATAAAAATACATCATGAAGAAGAAGGTTCCTACATGGCTCCTGAGAACTAGTGATTTCCGGGAAAAACAAGAAATGAAGATTTTCTACTGATAATTCAGCCTCCAGCCCACAAACTTGAGTAGTAGGGAGCCACTCAAGCCTTCTCTCTGCCTCTGTCTCTGTCTCTCTCTGCCTCTGCCTTCTCATTTTTTAATAATTTTTCCTTTAAAAAAATTTTTAAGGTGAATTATTTTCTCAGCTTTCAGCCCCACCTTTATCCTGTTAATAAGCCCCTCTCTCCCTCCCACCCAAGAGAGGCAAGGGGCAGGCCTTCAGAAGAAGATTCCTCCATGGCTCCTGAGAACTAGTGATTCCATGTGGTGTGGTTTTCTATTTTTTGCTTTAAAAACTAAATAAATAACAATTTTTATTTGTTTTTTATTTATCTTTTCTCCTTTTTTCCTCTATTTCGTTGTTGTTGTTGTTCTTTTTCCTCCCTCTCTCTCTCTCTCTCTCTCTCCCCTTTTCTTTTTTTCTTTTATCTCATTTTTCTGCTCCTCAATCTCCATTCACTGTGTTTCTAGATGGATCTAAGGGAACTATAGCTAAACATCCAAATACTATTAGGGTAAACATATTCCTCAATATCTACTGAGTCTGCTGTGCAAAGGGATTAAAACACAATGGCAAAGAGATTCCAGATCACCTCTTTCTGCAGGTTTCTGAATGTTCAGATTGAACTTCAAGTTTAGGAAGAAACACACCATCCATCAGATGACTAGAAATAACGCAGGGCCATAGAAATATGGGAAAGCAAGAAAATATCTCTCCTCCATGGGAAAAGAATAACTCCTCTTCATCCACAGACAGTTCAATGGAAATCATGGAAATGTCTGATAAAGAATTTAGAATGTTCATAATGGGGAAGCTAACAGAGGTGAGAGACAATGAACTGCAGAAGAAAAGGAGAAAGGAGATGACAAATTCCAGGAGATGAGGAAATTCTTGCAAGATCTAAAAGAGGAATTACACACTTTAAAAAAGAATCAAATGGATCTGTTAGAAATGAAGGCTATAATACAGGAAGTCAAAATTTCCCTTGAAAGTATTAAAAGCAGACTAGATCATACATAAAATAGAATCTCAGATGTAGAAGAGAACATTGCTGGCTTGGAAAAATCAACCACGAAGACTGAGAAAATGGTCCCAAAAAATGAGAATAATATACGAGAAATACTAGATAACCATCAAACGTCCAAACATCTGGATAATTGGTATCCCAGAAGGTGAAGAGACTCATAAGGACACTGATCATCTATTCCGTGAAATCCTGCAAGAAAACTTTCCAAGCCTTGAGAGGCACTCAAAGATCCAGTCTCAAGAAAGGACTCCAAAGAGAATCAACCCAAGAAGATCTTCTCCAAGACACATTAAAGCCAGGTTGACCAAAATCACAGACAAAGACAAGGTACTAAGATTGGCAAGAGAAAAACATCAAGTTACCTCCAAAGGATATCCCATCAGTCTAACAGCAGACCTCTCATCAGAAACAATGTGAGCGAGGAAAGAATGGGAAAATATATTCAAAGTGTTAAGGGGAAAGCAATTTCAACCAAGAATACTTTACCTGGCATGATTATCCTTCATATGGGAAGATAAGACAAGAACATTCTCAGCTAAACAAAACCTGAAAAAATTTACCAACACCAGACCAGATCTCCAAGAATTTCTCGAGGGAGTGCTATATCAGGAAAATTAAATACAGACACACAGAAATAATAGTTCAAAAGCTGAGAAAATGGTCAACTTATTCATAGGGACAAGTCTGGAGTTGAATATTATATCCCAGGATTTAATCGGGAAGATCGAACTGCAACAGAAGATAAATTAGGTACTTGAGACTGAACTGGCGCAATAGCATTTTATGACTTTTGACTAAAATATTGCTGATTTTCTTCTAGGTTTTGTTTTCCAGTTTTAAGGATTTTTGTCCTGTCTTGAGTTGTTGATAAGTTCATGTACCTTCTATTTGAAAAGAATCCTAACCTGTTTCCTGGCTTTAAATTTTAAGCAAATTTCCTTAGCATTTCTTTGATTTATTAAAGTTGAAACTCCTTTCTTGAAATTACCAGCTGAGCTTGCTATTGAAAGTAGTTAGATTATTTAAAAAATTGTGTGATCGATAAAATGGGGGGGGAGGAATGGAAGACAACTGTAGATACCAGAGATAGTGTGAGAAGAGGGTGGGAAAGGGCAGAGGCTCAGAAATAGAGGTAAATATATATATATGTGTGTGTATATATATATACATATATATATATATGTATACGTGTATATATATATGAATGAATGAAACTAGAAATGGAAAGTTATTGATGATAACATGCATGATTAAGCCAGTATGCAGTATATTCTGGATGGGAAATCACATTTTGTATGCTATGATGATGCTTAGGGAATGAATGTAAATTATTTTTTTAAAAAATGTTTCAGAAAAAAAAACATTAAAACTGTTTTTCATGAAATAAAAATATTCATTTAAGAACCCTATTTGATGACTGCAATAAGCTATATAACCCCAGTTAGGTGCTACTTTATAGTATGTTTATTCTACTCACGGAGGTTTATGCCTAAAGTCAGACTTGTGTTCATGGATATGTATATATCAGCTGTGCTTGATATTGAAAATATTAGATTAATTAAGATCTTTAGTGAATCAATAAAATAGGGGGGGCATAGAAGCAACCATGGATACCAGAGACAGAGTTGGAGGAGGGTGGGAGATGGCAGAGGGTGAGAGAGAGGGAATCAAGGATGGGGAAAAAAGCAAAATATGCAGGAAACAAGAAATGGAAAATTATTTTTTGATGATAACATGTATATTGATGTGCTTGATTGAGCCAATATAGTGTATTCTGGATGGAAAATCTCATTTTGTGTGCTGTAATGAAGTACAGTGAATGAATGTAAATTTAAATGTAAATAAAGTACATCATGGCTTTCCCAACAACCTAATAGAACATGCACATACACATATTCCAATTCTGTAAAACAAAAATACTGTGTGTGTGCATAAAAGATGGAAGTTGAAAGGGAGTCAAGTATAGATGCTAAGATGTATGCAGAAATGATAGCAATGTTTATTACTGCATAATGGAGAAATGGATGTTTTAATATCTTACTTGCTTTTATATTTTCTAAAGTTTCTTCAATAAAAATGCTTGACATAAAAACATAACACATGAAGTTTAAAGCTAACTTTATTTTATGTTAATTCTAATAATTTTGACCAAAAAAGGAAACTATGGATAAAACTGAAACCATTTGGTTTTAACTGCCCTGCATAACATTTGAAAGTTATTTAGAATGTTTTTGTTTTCAAATAAAATTGTGTTATCATTGTGAATTATCAATGTCCAGACCAAGTCAGTAATACAGTTTCTGTAAATAAGCACAGGTTTAACTACTTCCATGTCATTATATGCAAATACACATTGGCATTTCCTCACTTAAACTCATAAATTTAAGTTATTTAGTAATCAATTTAAAACACAGTTCTGGAATAAGAGTTCCAACAACATGAAGATTGAGGTGATTCACTGTGTTTGGGGTCCCTAAGGTCACTCCATTTTGATGATTTGCTGAAAGGACTCATAGAACTCATCATAAAGTCATGATCATGGCTACAATTTATTAGCAACAATACAGAAGCAAAATCAAAGAATGCATTCCAAAAGTCATCTCCCAGTGGAATCACACTGGATGTACTTAATTCCTTCCCAAAACAGTTGTAACTCATGTGAGATGTTGTCTTAAAAAAAAAAAAAAAAAAAAAAAAAAAAAAGCATTAGTGTCTCAGTGATCAAGGTTGTTAAGGGCTGGTCATATGGACACACTCTGCCTAGCATGTTCCAAACTTTCTGAATCCCAGAAGGAAAGTAGGTATTTAATATAACACATACTGTTTAAACAAACCATCTAGGCACACTAAACTATTCTTACTGGATCTGGGAATGGTGGAAACCTTCCAGAAATCCAAGTTTCCAGATCCAGTTAAGGGCCACCTTGCAAAGATGCTACTCTAAGAATTGTATTAGTCATGACATGCTTTTTTCTGCACATACATGTTCACAAATTACCAAATGTGGCACTCACCCATGCAAATGTATCAGATTTGTCCTTAAACAAATAAAGCTAAACAAAGAAAATGTAAATAAATAAATTCGTAGCTCAAAATGTACTTCTGGTGGGCCCCAAATATATCATTTAATTAGTTATCAATTAAAAAGGAATAATAAATTAAACTATTACATATTTTCCTTGTCTTGTAAAATTAACGTACATTTGTTATAGAAAATTTAGAAAACCTAGAATACTAAAGAAATAAGATTCACTGAAACTGTCAAATTATATATTATCATTGCTAGCTTTTTCTATTCATGTGTATATATAGTAACATCATTGACAACATACTTGGCATTAAATTTAGTTTTCTTCATTTTACCAATCATTAAAAATTCTGAATGAGCATTTTTAATCTATAAAAATCTTCTATCTCTGGTTATAATTTCTAAAGCTTTCCCCCTTTGGTTAGATATATAGGTTGTTTCCTACCATTAACATTTTTCTAAACCCTTATAAAACCTTTCAGTGGCTTCCAATTGCTCTTATAATAAGTTCAAACTTTTTAATATGGTTAACAAGGTCGCACATGGTCTAGGGCCTTTCTTCCTTTGCAGTTCTATTTTATTCTTTCTCATTCCTTCTTTACATTGAATCAGGATGGCCTTCTTTGAATTTCTCAAATGTGCCACTAATTCCCACTTCATCGTTTCCACATGGGTAGGTAACCCTTACATTATATAATACAATTGCCACAGCTTTAATTAGTCATGTGGTTATTTATGCATACCAAATTTTTGAATGCATAGGAGATAAAACCCACAAAGGTAGAGTCTATCTATCTCATACACTAATATGTTCCCAGTGGTAAATGTTATCCGTGGAACATAAACATTAAAAGATTGTGGAATTAAGGAATAAAGACATAAATAAAAGAATCCCACTTTCATGTAATTTTTTTTTTTTAAGAGGTTTTTTTCCTTAGGGTGCATAGGTTGGCCAGGGAGAGAGACAGACACAGTGAGAAGAAAAGTGACAAATCATCCCTTAGGGGACAATCATGCCATAACCACTTCTCATCCATTCTCCTCTCAGGATCTTGGGCATGCACGCAGATGCACCTGGCATGATTTTTTTCTTTTCTTTTATTATACACATTCAATCAGTATACATCGCTTAACTTATAAAATGAATATACCTAACATGAATATGCGTCACACCAGTCCAGTTCAGGATACTATATATATCATCAACAGATAATAATCCATTTCTGTGTCCCATAAATGTCTTGCCTATTTTTCTCCTTAATTTCTTTCCTCATACTCTCCCCTTTTTCCTACCCCCTTCCCACACTGTCTTCAGTATACCTAACCATTTTTCATGTTTCTATATCCTCTAGTCTTTCAATTTCTGCCATAGAGTGCAGAGTGTCAGTATATATTAAATGGAGACATACCGTGTCTCTCTTTCATAGCCTAGCTTGCTTAACTCATCAGTAAATCTTCCATATTCATCCACTTTCTATCAAATGCCAGAATCTTGTTGGGTTTTAGGGCTGCATAGTATTCATAAAGTATATGTCACACTTTTTCAGTCCATTCATCTGTCTGTAGACAGTTGGGTTGGTTCCATGTCTTGGCAATCATGAATAATGCCACAACAAACAGATGTGTAAGCACTTTTCCAATGGAGCATTCTCCTGTCCTTTGTGTAGATATCCAGAAGTGAAATTGGTGTATCATATGGTAGTTCTATTTGTAGGTCTTTGAGGAACTTCCATATTGTTTTCCACAATGGCTGGACCAATCTACCTTCCCACCAACAGTGTAGGAGAGTTCCCACTTTGCTACAGCCCTGCCAACACTTATCAATTTTTGTGTTTTTAATCTTTACCATTTTAACTGGGATTAAGTGGTATTTCATTGTGGTTTTGATCTGTATCTCCCTTATGATGAGGGATGTTGAGCATTTTTTCATGCACTTTTTTCTGTCTGTATGTCTTCCTTAGAGAATTGTTTGTTCAGCTCATTTTCTCAACTTTTAATTGGGTTGATCATTATTTATTGGGTAAGCTGTTTGAGTTCCCCATGTATTCTAGTTATCAGTACCTTATCTGAGGCATAGTTTACAAAAATATTCTCCCATTCCAAGAGTCGTCAATTCAGACTAATTACTGCATCTTTTGCTGTGCAGAAACTTCTTAATCTAATGTAATCCCACTTGTTTATTTTTGGGATTATTGCCTGTGCTTTGGAGGTCTTATTTAAGAAGTCTTTGCCTATCCCAATGTCTTCCAGGGTTTCCCCAGTGTTTTCCACCAGCAGTTTTATAGTTTGAGGTCTTAGGTTTAGATCTTTGATCAACTTTGATTTGATTTTTATTAATGGTGAGAAATAGGGGTCCAGATTCATCTTTCTACAGGTGGATACTCAGTTTTTCCAGCACATTTGCCAAAGAGATTTTCTTTTTCCAACTGGAATAACTGGTACCCTTTGTCAAAACTCAGTTGACTGTAAGTTTTTGGGTTTATTTCTGGGGTCTCTATTCTTTTCCATTGGTACACATGTCTGTTCTTGTGCCAATTCCATGTTGTTTTGATTATCACAGGTTTGTAATATATTTTGGGGTCAGTGAGTGAGATGCCTCATACTGTTTTTCTTGTACAGGATTGCTTTGGCAATACATGGTCTTTCATGATAGACAAATTCTATGATTGTCTTTTCTAAGTCTGTGAAGAATGTCTCTGTTATTTTGGTTGGGATTGTGTTAAATATGTAGATTAATTTGGGAAGAATTACTATTTTGATTATATTAATTCTTCTGCTCCAGGAACATGTGATGTCCTTCCACTTTTTTGTGTCATTTTCTATTTATTTTTTAAGTTTTCATAGTTTTCCTTGTAGAGGTCTTTGACTTCTTTGGTTAGATTTTTTTTCCTAGATCTCATACTTTTTGTGGCAATGGTAAATGGGATTATGTTCTTCAGTTCTATGTCAGTCTGCTTGTTGTTCATATAATAGAAAAGCTATAGGTTTTTGTATGTTCATCTTGTATCCTGCCACTTTACTGTATTCGTTTATCACTTTAAGGTTTTTTTTGTGGATACCTTTGGGTCTTCTATGTATAAAATTAGGTCATGTGCAAATAGAGATAATTTCAACTCTTCTGTCCCTATTTGAATGCCTTTTATTTTATTTCATTTTCTGATTGCCTTGGCTAGGACTTCCAGCACTACATTATATATATAAAAAGTAGAGGGGAAAGTAGGCAGCCTTGTTTTGAATCAGTTTTTAGTGGAAAAGCTTTGAGGTTTTCCCCATTCAGTATAATGTTAGCTATAGATTTTTCATATATGGCTTTTGTTGTGTTGAAGAATTACCCTTCTCTGCCTATTTTGCTGAGGGACTTAATCATGAAGGGATGTTGTATTTTATTCATTGCTTTTTATGTGTTGATTGAAATGATCATATGGTTATCTTTCTGTTAATATGGTGTATTACATTTATGGTTTTGTGTATGTTGAATCACCCTTGCATCCCTGGAAGGAGCCTAACTGGTAGTGATGATAGTCTTTTTTTATATGTTGTTGGATATTATTTGCTAGTAACTTGTTGAGAATGTTTTGCATTTATATTCATCAGAGATATCAGTCTGTAGTTTTTCTTTCTTGTTGTGTCCTTATCTGCTTTGAGGATGAGAGTGATGGAGGCTTCATAAAGTGAATTTGGGAGGGTTCCTTCCTTTAGGATCTTTAAAAATAAATTGAGTATAATGGGGGTTAATTCTTCTTTAAAAGTTTTATAGAATTCAGAAGTAAGCCCATCCGGACCTGAGCTTTTCTTTCTTGGGAGGTTGTTTATTACTGATTCAATCTCATGGCTTGTTATGTCTATTCAGGCTTTCTATGTCCTCCTGATGCAATCTTGGTAGATTATATGTGCCCAGGAATTTGTCCATTTCTTCCAAGTTTTCTTGTTTGTTGACGTATAGTTGCCATAGAATGCTTTAATGATGTTTTGAATTTCTGTTGTGTCTGTTATTATATCATCTGTTTCACTGTGAATCTGATTTATCTGGTTCCTTTCTCTCTTCTTTTTAATTAGTCTAGCTAATGATGTGTCAATCTTGTTCATCTTTTCAAAGAACCAGCTTTTGCTTTCATTTATTTTCTGTATGGTTCATTTATTTTCTATTTCATTTATTTCTGCTTGAATCTTTATTATTTCTTTTCTCCTGGCTTTTTTTATTATTTTTTTGTTGTTGTTTTTTCAATTCCCTGAGGCAAGATGTTAGGCTGTCCAGTTGCCACCCCTCCAACTTTTTCTTGTACACACTGATTGCTATGAACTTCCCTCTGATGACTACTATTGCTGTGTTCCTAGACTATGGAGACTGGTGTATTCACTATCATTGATTTCCATGTATCTATTGAGTTCAGTCTTGATTTCTTCAGTAGCTGTGAAATCACTCAGGAGTATATTGTTTAGTTTCTATGTGCTTGTGTATTTTCGAGGGTTTTTCCTGAAATTAACATCAAGTTTAATTCCATCATGATCAGAGAAGATGCTGGATATAGTTTCTATGCCTATGAATCTGTAAAGACTTGTTTTGTACCCTCTCATGTGGTCAATCTTTGAGACGTTCCATGCAGGAATGAGAAAAATGTGTATCTTGTGGTTTTAGGGTGGAAGGTTCTATAGATGTCTGTCAAGTCCATTTGATGTATGGTATTGTTTAGATCGTGTATGTCTTTGTTTATTTTTTTGTCTAGATGATTTGTCTAAAGGAGATAACGTGGTGTTGAGACCCCCAACAATTAGTGGTTGCAGTCTATCTCTTCTTTTAGATCTAGCAGCCTTTCCTTCATGTATTTCTGTGCTCCAGAGTTGGGTGCATAGATATTTATAAGCTTTATATCTTCTTGATTGATTAGCCCTTTCACTACTGTATAATGCCCTTTTCTCGTCTTACAGTTTGCCTTAAAGTCTATTTTGTCTGAGATCAGCATCATGACTCCAGCCCTTTTAGGTTTCCCTTTGCATGGAATACCTTTTTCCAGGTTTTCACTTTTAGTCTGTACATGTCTTCCTCCATGAGGTGTGTTTTTTGCTAACAGAAGATAGAGGGTTTCTGTTTTTTCATCTATTTAGCCAGTGTGTGTCTCTTGATTGGAGAATTTAATTAATTAACATTCAATGTTATTATCAATATTTCTGGACTTGTTCCTATCATTAAGTTGGCCATTTTCATGGGTTTCCCCCCCCCCCTTATTTCTATCTTTAGTTTTCCTAGTATAGCACTCCCTTCAGAACTTCTTGAAGAGCTGGTCTGGTCTTGCTAAATTTTTACTAGCATGATTTTTAAGCCAACAGGTCCAGGACTCAAACTACAGTCAGCCATGTGGGAGTCCAGTGATGTAGCCACTACACTATCTACTGCCCCTCATGTGAATTTTTTAATTACTATTATATTTGATAATTAATTAGATTCCCTTATTTTTAAAGTTTTCATTAACTATTTTCATTTTATTAAACTCTCATTTCCTCATTATACCTTCTAATTACCTGCTGTCATAAGTAATTATAATCATTTCATTCTGTACATTTTTTTAAAATTTAGTCCTAATTATTTTATTGATTCTAATACTTTTTAGATCTATTCTTTGGAGTTTCCTGGTTCTATGATGGCTATGACTTATACTTGGAGTAACACTTTTATATGTTACCCATATTAGTCTAATATTCATTTTCTAAAGTATTACTTGTATATTTCCAATTAAAAGTAAATGACAAGAATTTCAAATTAATGTGGATAGTCAATTTTAATAAAATTTGAGTAAATGTTCTTTTTCTATTATATTTAAAAGTTTAATTTAACATATAATTTTGAAGTCCATAATTTTTTTTCTTTTTCTAATTTTTTTAAAGAATTATTTTGACTTTATTTATTTATTTTAATTTGACCAGACAGGTACACAGTGACACAGTGAGAGAGAAATAAAATAAGAAAGTAAGCCACCAGGTCCAGGACTCAAGCTGCAGTCAGCCATGTGAGAGTCCAGCACCTTTAGCCAACATGCCACCTGCTGGCCCCTCTTTTTCTTTTTCTTTTTCTTTTTCTTTTTAGAGGTTTTTGCTATAGGGTGCATGCACTCGCCAGAGAGAGAGAGACAGAGAGACAGAAAGGGATGATCCGTTTAATGTGCTGTTATATTCAGTTTGCTAGTAGTTTGTTAGAAATTTTGGATCTATATTTATCAGAGGCATTGGTCTATTTTCTCTTTTGTTATTGTTTATTATATATATATAATTTATATTTAATCACTATATATTTTTACAGCAAACAGCATGGCTTTTCCCGATATGAATATAGTGCATATCACTCAAGACAAAGACATTACCATATATGTTATCATCAGCAAATAACTTTTCATCTTTGCGACAATTAAATGTGTTGTTTATTTTTTCCCTGTTCTTCCCAACTGGAGATACTAGACATAGTAAGGGGTGGGACGTAGTAAGAGGTGGATCATATTCACTTTTAATGGTTACATTTCAACGTCTAATACTGATTTCAATATTTTAAATCAATAACTATTTCTTTTTTTTTTTTTTTAATTTCATTGCAGGCCAGCCCATGCATGGTGACCAAGGGGCTAGATCTTACATGATTGACGACCCGCATAGTTTGAGTCCCAGACCCAGCAGCATGAGAAACGAGTCAAGTTTGTGTACATCTGTGCCCAAAATCTGGACAGAAGGGAGAAACGCAACAGAAGGGATTGCAGCATGACCATTCCCCAGGGGGTGAGAAGGAGGAGAGTGCTTTCTGACTCTCTCTCTCTTTCTCTCTGTCTCTCGAGCAACTGCATGGGCCCTCTGGCAAAAATTTTAACACATAATGAAAGACAATTTTTAAAACTCCTTTGAAAAAGGATATTTTGTGTAATCTACATGTCTTTTAATGTCCCCTTTTTTCCAATTTCTGAAGGCTTCATTATACATAAAAGTACTTACCTACACATTTTTGTGTATCTTTAAATTGGGTTGTTAGTCTAAAAGTAAGTCAGGGGGAGTGGGTCTTTTTCTTCTGCTGGGTTGTAAAGGAATTGAGGGACCTGAACTCTTATAAAACACAGTGTCAAAGGAACCCCAGTTGGGTGATGTAAACCGGTTCCTCCACCTTGATAATAGAGCTAGGATGAGGGTGCGTTTAACATGAACAGTGCCCTGGAGATCCTAGGAATGATAAATAGGTTTTGGTTTATGAACCTTGAGAATATTCATATCTAATATCCAAGACTTTTTTTCTATGTTGACTCTCCTTTTATTACCTGATACTGTTGATAGAGTTTGGTCCATTGTTATAGCCTGGTCTTAGCTGAGCTCTGGAATTAATTGTTGAGTTCCGCTCACATCTCAGATGAAATGGTACAGGGAGAGCAGTGGTGACCTGAGAAAGCCAGTTAAGAAACACTACAATGTGGGGCCAGCAGGTGGCGTAGTGGTTAAGTGCTGGACTCCCTCATAGTCGAAAGTTGTTCCAGTTCTGGACGCGTCTTGAAACTGATGCCTGGTGTGTACGCATGTGTATGTGTGCCCAAAATCCCAAGAGGAAAGAATGAATTGTGGCATGGTCATTTCCACTGGCGTGTGATTTCTCACAGTCTGTCTCTCTGTCTTTCTCTGTCTCTCCGATGAGCGCACACACCCTATAGCAAAAAAAAATCTATCAAAAAAAAAAAAAAAAGGAATACTAAGATGTTATTATCCAAAGATCAGAAATGAAGGCCGGCCAAGCAGCTGCTGACCCTAGCACATAATGAAAACTAGCCCTGGTCTGGGAATATCAGATGATGCTATAGGGAGTCTGAGGGCCCTTGAGAGGAGATCCTGGTAAAAGTCTTATTTTCCTGTGGTCAAACATAATGAGGGCATGGGTCCTTTCATTTAGAATTAAAGGGAAGTACTACTTCTGACAACAGTAGAGGTCAGCCACCTCTGGGTTACAAACCAATAAATTATTTTAATAGGCACTCAATGAGACAGAATCTACTTTTCCAGATGCCTTCATGTCTTTCTGTCACACAGTCGTTGGATCATCATTCTAACTCTATTTCAAAATATGTCATATTAATTACTTCATTTTTTAAAAACACTGAATATAGTTGAAGATACAACAAATGTGACATCTTCATACACAGCAACTTAAAATACTTCATGGAAAATAGAATATAAATAGTTTCACTTTGGTGCAAAAAATCAAAATACATGCACAGTTTTTTTTAAAATATGCATTTTCCATTTATCTCTTGAAGACACCCTTATATATGGTAATATGAATGCAGAAGCACTCAATATTTGTAATTAAGCCTAGAAATTCTATACAATGGAAACATCTTAATATAAAAATTACAGAGAAAAACAGAAAAAGAAATTTAAAAATAAAAATTCAAGTTAACAAAAATGCCTTAAAAGTCTAGGATTAAAAAGCAAAAAGTATTGATGGTGACCCTTTCCCATTCTGGACCACGTTGGGTCCGCTTGTTGGTCTCTGCGATCTGAAAGTTGACAACTTCTTTGCGTCCGGGAGGCTGCTCTCGGCGATGCTGCAATTGTCACCATGCCACAAAACGAATATATTGAATTACATCGTAAACGTTATGGATACCGTTTGGATTACCATGAGAAAAAGAGAAAGAAGGAAAGTCGGGAGGCTCATGAACGTTCAAAGAAGGCAAAAAAGATGATTGGTCTGAAGGCTAAGCTCTGTCATAAACAGCGCCATGCTGAGAAAATACAAATGAAAAAGACTATCAAGATGCATGAAAAGAGAAACACCAAACAGAAGAATGATGAAAAGACTCCACAAGGAGCAGCACCTGCCTATCTGTAGGACAGAGAAGGACAGTCCCGAGCTAAAGTACTTTCCAATATGATTAAACAAAAACGGAAAGAGAAAGTGGGAAAATGGGAAGTCCCTCTACCCAAAGTTCGAGCCCAGGGAGAAACAGAAGTGTTAAAAGTTATTCGAACAGGAAAGAGAAAGAAGAAGGCATGGAAGAGGATGGTTACAAAAGTTTGCTTTGTTGGAGATGGCTTTACTAGAAAACCACCAAAATATGAAAGATTCATTAGGCCACGGGGCTTACGTTTCAAGAAGGCCCACGTAACACATCCTGAACTGAAAGCCACCTTTTGCCTGCCAATACTCAGTGTAAAGAAGAATCTCTCATCCCCACTATGTACAACTTTGGGTGTTATCACCGAAGGTGCTGTCATTGAGGTGAACGTGAGTGAGCTGGGCCTTGTGACACAAGGAGGCAAGGTTATTTGGGGGAAATATGCCCAAGTTACCAACAATCCTGAAAATGATGGATGTATAAATGCTCTTTTACTGGTTTGATAGCAGTTGCATACAAGTAACTCCTTGTAATTTTGAAGATGACACACCATCCGGAAAACCATCATGACTGATGTTTTTGAATATAGCCGGTCTTACATGTCAGCAGTCATCAAAAGATTATTTATTAAATTGTACAAAAACATTATTAAAGTGGCCTGGTTTTACAAAAAAATAAAAGCAAAAAGTATTGTCAAATTAATAGAGATAACACTGATTAACAGTGATAAGGAGGACTATATATAACTGGATTGTAAGGAAAGTCATGATCTATTTTTGCATAGAAAAACATAGAAAAATACATTAAGACTTTCCCAATGACCTAATATTTAAACCATCAGTGTACTGTAAAAATTTTGAAGCCATATTTAAAATAGAAAAGACAGCTAAAATAGACAGCAATGTGACTGCAAAATAGGAATAAACATTTTAAGCAATTGAAAGTATTTAAAACTTTAAAATATTACATTTCAAAAGGACAATAGTATATTCTCTGCAAAAATATTCTTTTTTTTTTTTTAAGAGAAAGAGCTTTTTGCCATAGGGTGTGTGCACTTACCAGAGAGACAGGTGACAGAAAGTGAGAAATCACCTCCCAGGGGCAATGGCCATGCCACAATCCCTTCTCCATTCTCCTCTCGGGATTTTGGGCACACACGCACATGCACCTGGTGTGAGTTTCAAGTCACTAGGTCTAGAACTCGAACCACAGTCAGCTGTGTGAGAGTCCAGTGACATAAATGCATCTGGCATGAGTTTCCAGCCACTGGATTCGAGACTTGAACCACAGTCAGAAGTGTGGAAGTCCAGTGACATAACCATTACACCACCTGCTGATCCCACAAAACACATTCCTATGGCTTAGAGTTCTTGGAGCCAACCATGCCACAGGTAGCTTTAGTACCTTCATTATCCATTCTTGATTATGATCTAATCTTTACTCTTTTTTTTACATTCTTTTTTTTTTTTTTTCACAAAAGGGAGAAAGACATAAATACCTTCAACAGGGTCTTATACCACTAATCCCCACCCCTAGCCTCCTAGTTTTTCTCAGATAGCCAAGAACATGAACACACAAGTGCACACTGGTACATACAGGTTGACCCAGGAACCAAATCCCTGACCTTCTATATGGCTTCAGCATTGCAGAGCATTTCTCTACCACTACACTACCGCAGCTGGGCCCACGACCATTTCTTACGTGTGTTGAGAGCAGAGCATACATCTTTCTTAGAAAACAGCAATCACTTTCCATAGACATTTCCTTTCATGCTCATAACTGCCAAAGTATGAAAAATGCATGTGGAAAAATGTGTCCATCAGTGTTGTTTACACCAGGGAAAAAATGGAGACAACCTAAAATGACCAGGAGTGGGAAAACAGTTAAATGTCCTTTTAGATGTTAGCTCAGGGAAATACTTTGGAACATTTAAACAATAATGACTTTTAAGGTACAGCTTTGAAAAAGTCTTACCATCATATGATGAAGGTAGAAACAATACAAAATATACAAATAAAATAATTATATACCATTTATAAAATATACTAAGAGTTAGCATAATAAATGCTAATAGCAATTTTTGTGATGTCAGGTTATGCGTTTTTTTCCTACCCTTTTGGGTATGGTGAAATTACTTTTCTAAAAAGTTTCTTTCTGGGACCGGCAGATGGCCTACTGGTTACATCACTGGATTCCCATGTAGTGGACTGCGGTTGGAGTCTTAGACTGGTGGCTTAGACCTCATGCTGGGCACGTGTATATGTGTGCCCAAGATCCCAAGAAGAGAATGAAGGAGAAGGAATTGCAGCATGGCCATCCCACCTTGGGGGTGATTTCGCTCCTTCTGTCTGTCTCTGTCTCTCTGGCAAGCACACATGCCCTCTAGCAAAAAATCTCTCTCAAAAGAAAAAAAAAAAAGTTCTTTCCTTCTTTCCTCCACAAACAAGAGAGACAAAGAGAAAAAGACGGGCAGTGCTCCAGCAGGATATCGACATCACAATTTACCCCAGCCTTCAGCCAACTCTAGATCATGAGCAAACATGTGCCTGGTGTATACAAGGAGATCTCCAGGTATGAACTGGAACCTTCCCATGTGGGATTGTCTCACAGAGCAATAAGCATTTACTGCTGTATCACAGTCTGGCCCCTGAAGCTATTTTATGAGAAAAATTGTATACAAAAATATGTATGAAGTCTCCTGTTTGCATCTATGGTTTCTTGGGTCATAACACAAATCCTCAAGATGGGTAGGACCATGTGGCAGCCAGGCTCCCACAGATTCTCATTTTCAGCCCTTCCAGTGGGTTCTCCCAAAGAGCTCGGAATCCTTAGACCTGTATACCCCACCAGCTATGGTGCATGTTTACAAGAAGGAATAACAAAACGAGGGTGCTCTTGTAGGTTAGATAAATGATAACCCTCCAGAAAAGTGAGTGGTACTCTGAAACTGAGTAACTAAATACATACACACACACACACACACACACTCTTGAAATAACTAAGGAGCCTACCTTTCCTATTGGGGGCAAGCTTAAAATAGAATAATGCTTTGATAGTGATTTGTGATCAGATCACCCCTCTATTTATGGTAGAAAATAGTAGCAGAGAAGTAGACAGAAAATACTAGAATCTGAAGTTTCACCAGTTTATGTTAACTACAGACCATCATGGAGCTTTGCCTAGTAAAGAGGAATAGAGAAAAGGTAAGGTATTCAAGGTATTGTCTTTACCAAACTCCAGCCTACCCCCTTCTACTTTCCAGAATCTATCACCTATGAATTTAAAACACTCTTTTTTTCCCCATTTTCAAGTTTCTCAGTCAAGTGTTCTCTCTAGCTAGTGGATGAGTTAAGACCTAGTATGGGCCCAGCCGTGGTGGCATAGCAATGCTGGAAGCCATATGGAAGATAGGTGTTCAGTTTCCAGGTAACCAGTATACAACCAGTACACACCTATGTATGTTGGCCTGTGATCCTGGCTGTCTGGGAAGTCTGGGCTGACAGGATTTACCCTTCCTAGTTTGCCTGCTGGATCCCACACTTAGGCATCACTTGTATACTTGGATCTTCCTGACTAGGAACTTCTCTGGATATTGGTGAATACAGGACCTAGATGCAATTAGTTGTCCAATACAATATACCTGAGCAAACCCAAGGATTAAGCTGACCAACCCTAGTGCCATTCTTCCTAGAACAAGAGCTCCTAACAAGTGATCTAGGACAAATGCTTCCTGAGAGGTGCTCCCTAATCACAGGACAGTAAGAAAAATCTGTAAAGCAGGGCAAGCCATTTTAAGCAACTGGATTTGAAAGAACTAATCATTTCAACAGGAATTTTCTAAGTAGGGAATGGAGACTTGGCTCTGGGGCTGCACACTCAGGCCGTGTTTATATGAGTCAGAAGAAAGCCTGGCTCTAAAGCTGACACACTAGCACACTTGCTGATGGTGCCTCTCAGTAATTTGGAGCACACCCAGCAAGGACTGGCCTTCTATAATAGCATGGGAGGCCAGAGGCCAGCTGGAATTGTTCTTCCCATGAGTACCACACCCCTGGATTTTCAGGGTATCCTCAGACCACCAACTAATTGTGAAAAGGTACACCAATCAGCAGATAGCAGCTGGGGTGGGTGTTGGGGGGGCAGGTCCCATCACTAATTAATTTTTCAAGTTCTGATTTCATTTTCTCCAGGGCACGTTTTCATTTTTCCTGGTTGCAAGAGACTGCAGCTGCTTTATTTGGCCATGTTTGTCCTAAAATGTAGTATAGTAATTGGGCTAAGAGTTTACAGCTGCCTATTCATATTCAGAAAATTTTAATTCTAGTTCTGACTTCATAAATTATGAATTGTTGAATTTGGAAAAATTATTCAAACTTCTCTGAATTATAGTTTCTTCATCTGTCAAAAAAAAAAATCTGCTCCATGTACTTGAGATTGTTATGAGGACCAAATATAACTTTTGACCATTCAACTCTGGGTATCTAAATTGTTCTTGATAAAATATATATGTCTCATATATATTAAATATGTTAATATTTTTTAAATATTTTAAGACTGATGTTAGCTTTTAATTCTCTTTAAGTTACTTTTAAAAATATAATCAGGGGCCAACAGGTGGTGTGGTGGTTAAGGAACTGGACTTCCACATGGCCACTGCTGTTCAAGTCCCAGACCTGGTAGCTTGCTTTCTTCCTTTTCTACTTTCTCTGTCTCTTTACGGTCAGATTTTAAAAATAATAATAAAAAAATTTAAATAATTCTAAAAAGTAATACATATATATATGTAATTAAAAGATTAAGCATAATGATTATAAAAGGAATATATAAACATCATTTTTTAAAAAAAGAAAAGCTCCAAAAAAATTTAAATTACCCATAACTTCATCATAGTGTGAATGCTGGAAACTTGCCTTTTGACCATGGGGACATTTCCATATATTTGTGAAGACCTATATTTTATAACAAATCAAGATAAGATATACATGTCATTTTGTAAACTCCATTTTTTATTTCACAATATGTTGCAAATGGGAACATACAACAGTTTGGAAAATATGAACATCTTGCAAAATTTTCCTGTTACTGTCATCATAATAAATTTTATTATTGACTAGGCAAAATAAAACAGTATTGTGGTCAGCAGGTGGCGTGGTAGTTAAGATGCTGGACTCCCACATGACCAACCAAGGTTTGAGTGTGGGACTTGGCAGTTTGCTTTCTCACTTTCTCTCTCTGTCTGTCTCTCTCTCTCTCTCTCTCTCTCTCGTGCTCATGTGCCTATAGCAAATTTAAAAATAAGAACTAAGTAACTGATTTAATTAAATACTTCTTTAAAAATAAAGCAATATTATATTTAATAGAAATAAAGTCGAAATATATACAAGGGTGAAAGCTAAACAGAGAGTCCAACAATTCCTCTAAAAAAGAATTGCAGATTTGAATGAGTTAAAGTGCTATTCACTAATGAATGAGTTTGGGAGTCAGTATCCTTGGATTTGCATTCCAGCTCTGCCTCTCTAAGTCTTTGCTTTCCTGTTAACAAGACAAAACACAGTTCTAACTCTAGAAAAAAGTTTGTTTGGGCTGGCCCCATAGCACAGTGGTTAAGTGCTGTGCATTGGGAGTGGGATCCCACATGGCTGACCAAATTTTGAGTCCCAGCCCCAGCAGCCTGAAAAACATGCAAAACCCATGTGTATGAGTGCTCAAAATCCAAACAGAATGGATAAATAGAGGGAAAAGGGTTTCAACATGACCACACTCCATTGTGGGAATTCTTTCTGTCTCTCTCTTGCAAACACATGCATGCAATCTCTAGCAATTAAAAAAAAAGTACCTGCAATTAAAATATTACTACATATATTAATATTCAGCCATGCATACCCCAATAAAAATAGACCTTCATAATTTTTTTGAGAGGTTTTTGCTATAGGGTGCGTGTGCTCACCAGACAGACAGAGAAAGACACAGAGACAGAAAGCAGAAAATCACCCCCCAGGGGGGATGGCCATGCCGCAATCCCTTCTCCCGCATTCTCCTCTCGGGATCTTGGGCACGCACGCACACGTGCCTAGCATGAGTTTAAGCCATCGGGTCTAGGGCTCAAACCGCGGTCAACTACGTGGGAGTCCAGCGACATAGCCATTACGCTAACTGCTGGTCCAGACCTTCATAATTATTGAAGATGCTATAGCTTTCATGGTTTGATTTAGAGATATGGCCTATCTACCATCCAACTGCCACAAAACAGTCTACCTACTTTACTGAAATAGAAACTTGAATCATTTAAGACTTTTCTAATATCACTTTACTAGTAGGACAAATAAAAATACATAATCAGAGGTTATTATAAAAGTATAATAACCATTGTTTCCAATAGTATACCATTGCTTCCAATAATTGTAAATGCTTAATCTTCATATTAAGAAAATGGCCATGATAGCATATAAATCATTATGATCATTCATAAATTATGACAATGATAATATATAAAGTTTTATCTATCATATTATTAAATAAAAACAAGTAAGAATTCTTTTATTGGCAACTATCCAGTAAAATTTTCACCCTCATATATTGGGATAGGTGGCAACAAAAGTGCTGCAGTATTTTAGACATAACTAGGTAGTATGCAGCAAGGTTATTTAGAAACTAATTGTCTTGGGGCTGGTAGGAGCCCTGGTGGTTAAGGGCGCTGGACTCCCACATGGTCAGCTTGCTTTCTCACTTTCTCACTCTCCCTCTCTCTTTCTCTCTCTCTCTCCCCCATCCTCCCACCCCCAATCAGATTAAAATAAGTAAATACAGTTAAATAAAATAATTCTTAAAAGAAAAAAAAATAATTGTCTTAGGGTCAGCAAGTGGCATGGTGATTAAGGCATTGAATTCCCACATCGCCTACAGTTCAAGTCCTGGACCTGGGTGACTTGAAAATCACTCTGGGCGTGTGTGCAAGCATGCCCAAAATCCCAAGAAGAGAATGAAGGAGAAGGGGCTGTGACGTGGCCATCACCCCTGTGGGGGAGTGATTTCGTGATTTCTCACTTTTCCTCTCTGTCTCTCTCCAGCAAGTGCACATGCCTATGGCAAAAATTTACCAAAATAAAGGAAAGAAAGAAAAGAAGAAAAAACTAATAGTCTGTTACCAATACCAGTTCTAGGATTCTTTTCTAACAAAAATAATTTTTATTACTATAGAATTTGTAACACATTTTGCTTGTTATATCTTTATATTACTGAAAAATATATAAATATGTAACAGAGGAATAACTAAGAAAATATTAGTGAATCTGTTCAGTGTTATATAGCCTTTTAAATACATTTGTAATAAGTTTCTAATGTCTAAAATGTTCATAATGATATAAAAAAACACCAATTTAGAATATTTCATAGGTCTGTTGTTTTCTTATGCATAAACAAGAAGATAGCTATTCAGATCTTACTTTTGTCTACCACCAAAATTTATAGCTTATTTTTACTCTTCTATTCATTTGCATCCTAATCAAATCTCCATCTCAGATACACTGATGTTTACAGCCTTTTAGTGTAGTTCCTGGTCTCTGATAATAATAGGAAATTGGATGCAATATAAAGTTTTATTTGTTGAGACCAGCAGATGGCATAGCGGTTACATCACTGCACTTATACATGGCTGACCACGGTTTGAGCCCCAGACCCAGTGGCTTCAAAATCATCCCAGGCTTGTGTGCGTGCATGCCCAGGATACCAGGAGGAGAATGGAGAAGGGACTGCGGTGTGGCCTTCCCCAAGGGGATGTTTTCTTGTTCTCTCTCTCTCTCTCTCTCTCTCTCTGACAAGCATATGCACCCTATAGCAAAAATCTCTCAAAAAAAGTTTTATTTGTTCAGGTATACTATCATGGAAGCCTTCTTTGCACCTTCCAGATTCTTTTCATTTCGGGACCAGCAGTTAGCGTAATGGCTATGTCACTGGACACCCATGTAGTCTATCACAGTTTGAGTCCTGGACTCAGCAGCTTAAACTCACGCCAGGCATGTGTGCATGTGTGCCCAAGATCCCAAGAGGATAATGCTGGAGAAGGGATTGCGGCGTGGCCATCCCCCCTGGGGGGTGATTTCTAGCTTTCTGTCTCTCTGTCTTTCTCTGTCTGTCTGATGAGTGCACGTGCCCTGCAGCAGATTCTTTTCATTTCTTCCCTGACATGTAACCTCTTAAAGCAAATGTACCTCTTGGGAAATAACTTATCACTGTACTCTTCTTTAATCCATGCAACTGTCAGGTTGCTGTCACTGACTGAAAAAAGATACTGGATGGGGGATAGGAGTTTGGGAGAGAGAAAAGTAGATTTCACACCCTTACAAAATAATTCACATGTATGGGGTAGGGAGGGAAACTGATGTTTTTTCTAGCCAATGAATTTTCTTGTCTCTCAGAACTAAGGCCAGATAGTGAAGGTAAGCCAAAACCTCTTTCTGGGGCCAGGTGGTGGCATAGTGGTAACACAACTGGCCCCACATGGGAAAGGTCCTGAACACGTGTCCTAGAACCTCCCTGAGCACACTAAGTACATGCCAGCTGAGACTGGGTATGAACTGTGGCATGAAGACCCCATTGGAAGTGTCTGTCTCTGTCCATCTCTTTCTGTCTCTCATGAAAGAAATGAACTTAAAAAAAAAATCTTTCAGAATTCTAAGGTCCAGGCTGCCATGTTCAGTAGTGTTAGTGTGTGTGGGTTGTAATCTTTTACTTCTGTGTAGCTGTCGCTGATAGAATTTCCTTCTGTTCTTTGGAACATGACCTCCTATCATCTGTAGTTTTCAAGGCCTTTATTTATTTCACTTTATTTGGTTTTAGGCTCTTTACTTAGTCATTTTATGTGCCATTAATACCCTAATGGAATACTGAGAAAGGGCATAAAATATCCTGAGTCTTAAAAGCAAATCTGATAGTACCGACTCTAAGTAGGCATTATTAATACAACCAGTTGGCACTACCTAAGAGTATTTAAAACATCTTGAGACAGTGTGGGAAGAGGATGGGAGAGTGGGGAGAGTGAGAGGAAAGGAGTCGAGGAGAAAAATAGAGAGGCAAGACATTTAAGGGACATAGAAATGGACGATTGTCTGTTGATAATAGTGTGTTTAATACCTTCAACTGGACTGGTGTGAACTGTATTCATGGTGGGTAATTCATTTTACAAGCTGTGGTGATGTACAATGATTGAATGTATAAAATAATAAAAATCTTTACTTTTTTTAGTAAAACCTCTCTTTTCTTTTAAAAAACATCTTGATCACAAATTACTACTTTAGTTTCTGAGACCATCTTATTGTAAATAGATTTTTATATTTCTTTGGAAATTCAATCCACCGCACTTGGTTTAATTATGTAACTTCTTTTCATAAAGACTTGTCTGGAGTTCTGCTACTCTCGTATCCATTTCTAAATGTGTCTTCCTTTCGCTAGAAATTGGTCCTAAGGAGAACTTAATTTACATGATTGGAGAAACAGGTAACATAAACAGAGAATAATAATTTTGTTTTGCTTACGGGCTTTTAGGATGATCACACCAGCTGAATTGGATTACTTTGTTTCCAGGACAAAAGTGCCCATGGAAGATAGCTGAGACATCATTTTCTGGCTGTAAACAAACAGAGATGGCAACCAAGGATGCCTTAATTAAATTGTAGGTCTAGTTACTTACAGAAAGCCTGGATGTTAGAACTGCATACAAATCCGAAGCCACAAAAACACTGTAGAAAGATTAAACAATGCCAGTGGCATACCAAAAGGTTTCAATTAAATATAAAGCCAAGAGTGCAGTTTAATTGGGATTTTCTTCCAAAGCCAGAAGTGAGGCCCCTGCTCTGTCAGCTGTGCCTTGCTGTGGCTTATGTGTGAACAGCTTCATGCTGAGGGTCTTGCAGTCACTCCTTACATCAAAGCTGTAAGTCAAGCTACTCCAGTGACTTTAAAGCAAGTTAAATAAACACCCATCAGGGAAAAGAGGAAAAGCTGTGGTCGAAAGAAGTGCAGAGTGTTTGGAGCAATGAGAAGCAGCAGATCTCATAGAGAACCACCTCATCTACTCCATATGGCAAGGTCAGGGACGTGACTTTTCCAAGTTTCTCAGAACCAGCCAGTGATGGCTGGCCCAGGTCCATTTCAGGAAAGAACTTGCTGCAATGTGGTTTTCAGGAAGCCTCCAACTGACAGCTCCCTCAGGGTCGGCCTCACTGCCCAGAACCGCTTTGCTCACGGTCTTAGCTGCCATCCAACAACCAAGGAAGGTAGAAGTAGGAAAGCTCACCCACTAATGTACCCAGGATGATTCCCGGCATCATGGTAAAATAAAATAAATAGGAAAAGAATATAAAAGAGAGAAATAAATGTAGAGAATACATGGGAGGATCAGTATATAAACACATTCTGTAAAAGTTCTGGACACTTGATAGCAGCCGGCTACAAATTTGAGTTTAATAAGAACTCTCTCCCTGGGCCACCTGGTAGTATGCTGGTTAGGGTGACAGGATCACGTGGCCTGTGGAGCAGTTCGTCTCAGACCAACAGGCTTGGAAAACATGCCAGATGCGTGCACATGTCCAAAATCCCAATAGTAAATGGAGGAGAAGGGGTCACAACATGGCCATTCCCGGGCAGAGGAAGACATCAATCTCTCTCTTTCTCTCTCTCTCTCTCTCCAATAAACCCACATAACCTACAGTAATTTTTTTTTAATTTCACAAAAAATATTAGTAATGAATGAGTGACTAAGTGGATGGTTGAAAACGATATATAATGACTACAACAATGAATAAGGAATGTAACAATGTTTAAAAATAATAATAAAGACTAATCATGATTCAGGTTGTAAGGTAATCTTGCAACTATTCTACCAAAACAATTCACAGATTCAATGTGATTCTAACGAAAATTCTGAAGGGTTTAGCAAATTGACAAAAGTATGCTGAAGTTAACCTGAAAGCAAAATTGGAGAGGAGTAGCCACCATACTGTGAATAACAAGAATAAGTAGGGGAGGGGAGGGGAGTGCTACTACCAGATTTTAAAATGTAATGAAACATTATTAAGAACAACGTGAAATACGGGTAGAAAAGACAGATGATACAATCCCACCAAATGATAGGAGACAGAAACAGGCCCAAATTCACATTCGAATTTAGTACAAAAATCACTCACTGCTTCCTAGTATTTTGCAATTATGATAGGGCTTAGAATAGACAGCTTTTTTCTACCTTACATTGTGTGGACTACAACAGCTTAGCTGAGACAGGAGGGTCCAAGATGGCTTTGATCATGTCTGGTACCCCACCTGAGGCAGCTGGATTGATGAGGACTGGCTGTGCCTTTTTTGTCTCTCTCCCGCTTTGTCTGCCTACACACCCCAATTCCACCGACACCCTCCACTGCCCTAGTGCACTCACATCATTCCGTAGTTGAGTGTGTCTCTTTACATGATAGCTGATCCCAAGAGAAGCAAAACAGAAGCTCCTTAACATTTTAAAGCCCACAGCCAGCACAGCACAATTGCAACTGCATTCTATTGGCCAAAGTAAGACACGCTAGCCCACATCCAATGAAGAAGCAAGGAGACTCTACCTCTTGACTGGAGGAGTTCAATGTGCATACAGAGATGGGAGGAATTGCTCATGTCCACCTCTGCAGACAACCTACAGGGAAAAAAGTGTGTTATTATAATAGACACACACGCAAGCACACCCAGGCCCAGTTGGACTTGCAGACTATTCACACCAAATGCAGTATTCCCTACCAAGAAAGTACAAAGACAGTGAATGTTCCCAAACTCATTTTATGATGCTTATATAACCTTGATTCTAAAAGCATACTAAAGTACCACAAGAGGAATACGCCAGCTTTAGTTTAAAATATAAATTTTAAAGTACCTAAATAAGATTTTATAAAATTCAGTCCAACAATCTATAAAGTCGATTATACATGGAGTACAATTTGAGATAGTTTCACATCAGAAAACTTAATTACTTTTATTAAATCACTTTAATCAAATAAAAGAGGAAAAAATGAACATTTTCAATGGAGGGGGTAATAGAATTTTTATTCATCAAAAATAATTCGAATGAGAGGTTTTTGGGTGGTTTTTTTTTTTTTTGAGAGGTTTTTGCTATAAGGTGTGTGCTCTCCAGAAAGACAGAGACAGAGACAGAAAGCAAGAAATCACCCCCCAGGGGGATGGCCACCCCCCAACCCCTTCTCCTCCATTCTCTTCTTGGGATCTTGGAGACGCACACACACATGCACCCAGCATGAGTGTAAGCTACTGGGTCCAAAACTAGAACCACAGTCGACTACATGGGAGTCCAGCAATGTAGCCATTACTCTATCTGCTGGTCCTGAGAGTTATTATTATTATTTTTTTTAAAAATCATGATCTTAAAGAACTCTAAGAAAATAAAAATAAAAGTGAACTTCCTTAACCTAATAAACAGACTCTACTCAAAGCTTGTAATAATCACCTCAGATGGCAAGAAGTTAGAGCATTCCCTTTGAAGGCAGGAATGTGATAAGGAGAACCACAATCAATACTGCTGTTCAACACTATACCAGAAGCACTAGCCAGAAAGTAAGGAAAGAAAAGATAAGTGAAATATAGGTTGAAGAGGGAAAAAAATTAGTAATTATTATTATTTCCTTGTAATGTTTGCATTTAAAAACTCTAAGAAATTCTTCAAATAAATTACCAGAGCAAGCAATAGGAGGTAAGAAGTTTACTGAATAATGTGAAAGGTCATTATATAAACTTAATTGCACTCCCACATTTTAATCCAATAGAATTTATATGAATTACTCAAAAAATAACAAAAATTAGCTGGCATGAACTAAAAACTAAGGAGCCAGCAGGTGGTGGTTACATCACTGGACACTCACATAGTTGACTGCAGTCCAAGTCCTGGACCCAGCAGTTTAAAATTCACTCTGGGCACGTGTACGTGCATGCCCAAGATCCTGAGAGGAAAATGGAGGAGAAGGAATTGTGGTGTGGTCATCGCCCCTGGGATTTCTTGCTTTCTATCTCTCTGTCTCTCCAGTGAGTGCATATGCCCTAAAGCAAAATTCTCTCAAAAAGAAAGAAAGAAAGAGAAAACACATTTTAATCCCCCCAAAATATCTTGTGAATTAGTAGCAGATATTTTTAGAATTTTTTTGCCTTAGGAAGTATGTACTCACTGGAGAGAGAGAGAGACAGTGACAATGAGAGGGAAAGTGAGAAATCACCCCCCAGGCGGATGGCCATGCCACAATCCTGTCTCCTCCATTCTTCTCCTGGGATCCTGGGCATACAGGATGATTGAAAAATCATCATGCCTGGCATGATTTTCAAGCCACCAAGTCCAGGACTTGAACCACTATTGACTATGTGGGAGTCCAGTGACGTAACTGCTATGCCATCTGCTGGCCCCAAATATATTTTTTTTAAGATGAAACTAACCATTGGACTATCAGAAATAATAGGTTAAAGCTTAGATAAATGTAAAGAGATTTTTCCAATTGTAAAAGTCACAAAAGTAGTCATAAAGCATGCAATTGATAAATTATACTTCATAAAATATATTAAATGATTTGAAAGCATTATGACGCTTAATTAAGTAACAAACTGGGAAAATAGCCATAAATAGAACAAAGGGTTAATACCCTTAATATGCAAAGTACACTTAAAAGTTTTAATCTCTAAAAAAATACAAATGCTGTAAGAACCATTAACAAAAAAAAAATGGGCATATAAGGTATTTTGTGCAAGAAAATATCATTAGTAAGCATGTGAATAAAAGTTTAGATCCCATAATAAAAGAATTTTTTGTTAAAATAACAGTAATGTGTTACTTTTCAACCAGTAAAAGGAAATAACAAATGACAAAAGTAATGTGTATGCTGTTAGGTTCTTCTGTACACTGTTATGAAGCGTTGAACAACCATTCTCCAGGCAATATTATCTAGCACAATAAACAGTATCTAGGGCCAGAGAGTGGTGTGGTGGGTAAGGTGGCTGAATCCCACATAGCCAGCTGCACAGTTTGAGTCCTGGACCCCATGGCTTGAAAAACACACCAGGCACATGCATGCATGCTCAAAATCCTGATAGAAGATAAAAGGAATTACAAGGTGGCCATTGTCCCTGAGGGGTGCTTTCTACTCTTTCTCTCTCACTGGTGAACACACGTACCCTATAGCAAATGCAGACAAACAAACAAAAAATATCTATTGCTTGACCTATTAATCTATTCTGTTTCTATTTACATATGCCAGAGGAGTAATTACACACATACACGCAAAGTTGTCCATGACCTTAAACTAGAACCATTAGATATGCAACAAATGTAAAATGGTTATATTAATTATAATTCACCAATAACAATTTAAATTTTTATATGCTTGGGATCCTTTCTTCAAGGGAATTTTGTGCAGAAGCCCAATAAAAAAAATTAGTTAAATGTGAAGCTGCTTTGTTTGAAAGGTACAAAAGGGAGTCTGGAGCCAATAAGCTCAGTGACCTCCTTTGCTGATCCCTACTTTCCCCAAGCCCTGCCACCCCAACTTGCCTCGATAAAGTCCCAAAATGACACGGGAAACTGTTCAAAAAAAACTGCTCAACTGGGCTGGACTGAGGTGTATATCAAGCTGGGTAAATCTCTTTACAATCTGAATGATGTATAGCGATTGAATGTATAAATAATAACAATAATAATAAAAACACTACACTTCGGAAAATGTAGTAAGAATACTTAATTCATACTTTGAAAATTTGTATATATGAGAGCAAAAGACCAGGATACCACACAAAAATTAATATATAAAAAAGAATTCTGCATGATTCCAATGACCTATGTAAACATAGAGTGATTCTTTTTTGTTTTATTCTCTTTTTTTTTTTTTTTTGAGAGGCTTTTGCCATAGGGCACGTGCGTTCTCCAGAAAGACAGAGAGACAGAAAGCAAGAAATCACCCCCCCCCCAGGGGGATGGCCACGCCACAATCCCTTCTCCTTCCTTCTCCTCTCAGGATCTTGGGCACGCATGCACACGCACCCGGCATGAGTTTAAGCCATCAGGTTTGGGATTCGAACTGCAGTTGCCTACATGGGAGTCCAGCGACATAACCATTATGCTAACTGATGGTCCCTTGTTTTATTCTTTATAGCTACCTGTATTTTTTAATTTTTTCTACTGAGACAATATATTCCTTTCATAAGTAGGGGAAATGGGCAAGCATTAATAAACTCGTGTTTATTCCGACCCATTAATTTATGTCAGAATTATTAAATGCATCTACAGAAGTAATATCTTGGAATTTTTAAGAAAAGTTTATTAGAAACAGCTAAAGAGTTCTCCAGTAATCTACCTCTGGGACATTTATCTTCACTATTATTCAGAGCACATCTGAAATCAATTACAGCCCCCCAACTGGCTTTCAGAACCCTGTGTGCCTCCAGCCATCTCCACAGCAAATTGCCTTAGCTGTGGTCAAAGTCGAAATTTCTCAGTTGCCTTGGTTGACCTAGAAATGTTTTATGTAATTTGCCATTATCTGGAAGGGAAACAGTTGTTAGAAAATAAATCTTTTTGAACTCTGCTTTGTTAAAGTGATGCCAAAGAATATTCTTCATTATTTAGACATACCAGAAGAAAAATAACAAATATCTGGTAAATAAATGGAATCTCCAAAATAAACTCGAGGAAAAATCATTGGTAATCGACCTCTCCAGATACAAAGTGAAGAGTGATTTGATTTATTTTCAGTCTTTGGATATCAGAAGTATATTATCTCTAAGGACGGCATAGATAGAAATCAGAGGTTGAGCTCATTTTTCCTTCTTTCTTCTATTCAATAAAAATTTCCCTGAAAATCACAACATAAAGACATTGTACTAAGGCTGAGGATTGAAATTCTTCCATCATGGTAGTGACAGAGAGAAGAATGGAAAGAAATCTTTGTGGCTTATTTAAGAATTCTACAATAAAGGTGCAAGATACATGTTCTGGATATTAACAAGAAAAAAACACTTTCTGTGTAAGTAGTGTAGGGACAGAGGAAAGAAATTGTGCAGGGGGAACAGGAGGGGAGGATGGAGGCAGAAATATCAGTGCTTCTCAGAGGCAATAACAATATTAAAATTCTTAAAAAAAGAAAAAAGAAAAAAAAATAGAGAAAGTTTGTTTCATAAAAAGAAACCAACTGGGGATCGGTGAGTAGTATGCTGGTTAAGGTGCTGGACTTTTCCCATGGCTAACCATCGTTCAAGTCCCAGACCTGGAGACTTGCTTTCTCACTTTGCCTTTCTCTCTCTGTCTCTCCCCGGTCAAATTAAAATAATAAGAAATCAAATAAATAAATAAATCTTTAAAAAGAAAAGAAAAAGAAACTAACTGATCTGGCTTTACACTGATGATTGCCTTTAAGGCCTCCCAGCAATTCAACTGTATTTTTTATATTTTAGTTGTCAGAGGATAAATACACTCACCAGAGAAAGAGAGAGAAAACACTCCCTGAAGGGGAACGTTCATAGTGCAATTTCTTTTCCTCCACTTCTCAATTCCATCAGGATTTGGGGCATGCACACCCATGTGCCCAGGATTTTTTTTTTTTTCCAAGCCACCAGGTCAAACTCAAACCCTGGTCAGCAATATGGGATCTGGCTCTGAACACACAGCACTTAACTACTGTAGTACAGGGCCAGCCTTCAACTGGGCTTCTGAAGCTCATTCACTCACCTGCTCACTAAGATGACCAGTTTCATCTCTTTCTCCCTGAAACATCCCATGTGTCCTCCTTACCTTGTTTTTCAGATGATAACCCTGCTTCCCTTTCTACTGAGAAAACACAGGCAACCAAAGGCACTGACGTGCACTGACCACCACACCTACTAACACATTGGTAAGTATGTCCTTGCTCTCTGCCATCCCTCCGTTGGCTACGAATGAGCTCTGGTCTCTGAGCTGAGCCCATCCCCTGTGATTGTGCAAGGATCTTCTCCCTCTTGTCAACTCGAGGACAAGGGTGCTTTCACAATTGTTCCCTCTCTCCTCTGCATATTCATTTTTCCTCTTTCTACTGAGTCATTCCTTTCTTTTAAAAAAAAAGAAAAAGACTTTTGCCATGGGGCACATGCACTACCCAGAGAGACAAAGAGAGAAAGTAAAAAATGGGAAATCACCCCCTATGGGGGATGGCCATACCACAATCCCATCTCCTCCATTCTCCTCTTGGGATTTTGGGCACACACGCACACACACCCAGTGTGAGTTTTAAGCTGCCAGGTCTGGGACTCAAACCTCAGTTGACTATATGGGAGTCCAGCAACGTAACCATTATACCATCTGCTGGTTCCTCTACTGAGACATTCCTTTTTTTTTTGAGAGGTTTTTGCTATATGGCGTGTGCGCCCACCAGAAAGACAGAGATAGATAGAAAGTGACAAATCACCCCCCAGGGACAACGGCCAGGCTGCAATCGCATCTCCTCCATTCTCCTCTCAGGATCTTGAGCACACATGCACACGTGCCCAGCGTGAGTTTAAGTCACTGGGTCCAGGACTTGAACCATGGTCGGCTACATGGGAGTTCAGCAACATAGCCATTACACTAACTGCTGGTCCCTCTACTGAGTCATTCCTAACAGAACACTTAAAATTTGACCCCATATTCCTTCTCAACTCCATACACATCTCTGCCTTCTTTCATTGTAAAATTTCTATAAAAAGCTGCCTATATAAAAGTACATGGTATTTCTAATTCCACTCCTCGCTTTCTCTCCTAACAGGCCTTCCTTCCGACCATGCTGCTAAAGCAGTTTTCATAAGCATTCCCAACCCATCCCCACCGCTCATACTCTATCTATCCTGTATTCCTTGCACTACCATCATTGGACATACCATACATTTACTAGCTTGTGTATTTTCTTTTTTCCTTTTTTTTAAAGAGAGATTTTTACTATAGGGCATATCTGCTTGCTGAAAAGACAGAGAGACAGAGAAACAGAAAGCAAGATATCACTCCCTTACCCCACAGTGGGGATGGCCATGTCCCAATCCCTTCTCCTCCATTTTCCTCTCAGGGTTTTGGGCACACAAGCACACACGCCTGCTGTGAGTTTCAAGCTGCCAGATCTGAAACTTGAACCATAGTTGACTACATGGGAGTAACCATTACACCATCTGCTGGTCCCTAGCTCATGTATTTTCTATCACCTCAATTGGGTTGTACTCAAAGCACTCTGTCTCAAGGGTCCAGGACATTGCTTGGCACATAACAGGTGACCAATAAGTAGTTGTTAAGTGGATGGATGAGAGAAAAAAAATAACATGCCTAAGATTATTCATTTATCAATTCGAGAAGCAGAGATTCAAACCCAGCTGTAGCTGACTGCAGTCATATGCCCTGAAGTTCCATGCTACAACCTGGCTCCCTCATAGGGGTGACTGGAGTAGTTGGCAATATCATCAGTAAGACAGGGTCTACAATAGAAGGAAAATTTGAAATGCAGAGTTGTGCAATGGTTTAATATTTTGTAAAATAAGAATAACGTTAGAGAAATTGCAAGCTTACTCAGAGGTGAGTAATCTGGCAGTCTCAGATATCTACCACACAATCCAGAAGGGGAGAGCAACAATCACAGCCTACAAATGACCTAAACAGATGACACAAAGCCTGAGTTCACACCCAAGGAACTTATCAGCTTCCCTCAGAGCCACAAGTTTAGGGTTCGGTTATCCAGCCACAGATACTTAGAAGGACCAACTATGAGAATGACACTGAAGGGAGCATGCCCCTCCACACAGATACATAATATGCAAATGCCTTTATAAGAACTCTAGTTTCATTAACCTTAACACAGCCCTTCACACCTTAGCAGTAACTCTCTAACAAACAGCAAAATACTGAGTAGCACAATGATTATTTAGAACAACCATCTGAGGTCCTGAATGTGACCAAGTTGTATTCAGCATATATATATATTTTTAGAAAGATTTTTGCTATAGGGTGCATGTGCTCGCCAGAGAAACAGAAAGCAAGAAATCAACCACACACACACATACACACATACACACACACACACACACACACACACACACACCCGGAGGGGGTTGACCATGCCGCAACCCCTTCTATATTCTCCTCTTGGGATTTTAGGCATGCACACACAGGTGCCCAGCATGAGTTTTAAGCTGCTGGGTCCAGAACTCAAATCATGGTAGACTATGTGGTAATCTAGCGACATAACCATTATGCCATCTGCTGGTCCCACAACATAACTTTTTAATAAAGCAGACAGATAACTCATATGTTTAGAAAGATAACCATAGAATCTGGTTGTAAGTCTTTTGTGTTTTTGTTATTGTTAGGTTTCTGCCATAGGGCACATGTGCTTGCCAGAGAAAGAGAGAAAGGCAGCAAGAAGGGAAAGTGAGATATCACCCCTGGGGAATGACCACACCACAATCCCTTTTCCATTCTCCTCCTGAGATTTTGGGCACACGCACACATACGCAACATGATTTTCAAGTCACCGTGTCCAGATTCAAACCATAGTGGGTCATGTGGGAGACCAACACCTTAAACTATGCCACCTGCTGGCCCCTAGTTGCAAATGTTTAAAACCGGCTTTTCAATATGTGAAATGTCTGGGAAAATATCTATTTAGTGGAAGAACTCAATCCCCAGTTCAATCCCTAACCATGCCGAATAAATAGGGCATTAGTGTACTTCTCCAAGGGATACAAAAGAAAATCCATAAATTGACTTGATTTTTTTGTTTGTTTGTTTTGACCACTACCAAAGGTATTTGAAGATATATATAGATATATATCACAAGTTTGGCATTGTGGAAGCAGCCTCTGATGTCAATAATCTAACAGAAATTGGTATCCACTGGTTCAGGATACCAAGATTGCTCACTTTATTCTGTGGTATCCTAAAAAAGAAAATGGTTTTATTTGTGAGTACCTAGGTATACTTTTTCCAAGCAAGAGATTGATTTTTCTAAGATTAGCAGTTAATATTCTCAAAACTAGAAACAAACTAGCATTACCAAAGGAAATCCCAATAATCAGGCTATTGACTATGTAGACCAAGAAAACAAAGAAATAAGAACTTAACATTAAAATTTTCAAATTCTTTTTCTACCCTCATTAGCACGTCTAATCTCAGGTTTCACTGCTGGCATTACTGACCGTGTATTAGAATTTGTTTTTGTCACACATGTGAAGATTTATTTAACTTGAAAATCCTCCCCAGTTCAAATGGCTTGAAACCATAACTAAATACCTTGTCACATGTTTCTTATTGTGGATAGGCATACATAGCTTTCCAAAGAATAATTATTATTCCAGTGTAGATATTTTGCCCAGACTTTCAAAAGTTAGATTATAGATCTTAAGAAACTAAAACACTTGTTCATGATTTTTAATAGACAAAAGAATGTGCCCAAAATTAATATAGGGAAAATAGCTTATTTGCTGGGAAACAGGAAAGTAAAGCATTTGAAAACCAATTTCCTTTATTCTTTGAACCAGATCATTAGGTCTATGGTAAAAATTTTATTACATGAGTAAAATATATTTCTTTTTTTTTTTTAGTAATCAGTAGTCCAAATATCATGAGATACATTAAAGATGGACTATTTTGCTTTTGGAGGTAATGGAAGCATTTCCAAGCTGTTAGGATCATCACTCTGCCTCCTGGGAAAATCTTTTCTTTTTTAAGAGAGATTTTTGCTATGGAGCACATACATTCACTGGAGAGACTGAAAGCAAGAAATCACCCCCCAGGAGGGATGGCCACACCATTATCCCCACTCTTCCATTCTCCTCTCAGGATTTTGGGCACTCACCCACATGCACCTGGCATGAGTTTCAAGCCTCCAGGTCCAGGACTCAAACCATGGTAAGCCACGTGGGAGTCTAGCGACATAAGCATTACTCCATCTTCTGGTCCTGACAAATCTTCTTAAAGTCCCTACAGTATGATATCCCCATGGAGTTCAAGGCAATATATGATAGGAGTTGAGAAAGTAGGTTCCAGAATCAAATAAACTTTTTGAATTCTCCAATCTACTTACTCTAATGACCTTGAGCTATTAAGTTCTACTAGCCTCAGTTTTCTCATCTGCAAAACGAATAAAAAGTATTACTTGTCAGGCCAGCCAGTAGTGCAGCAGTTAAGCACTGTACCTCAGGATCCAAACCCCACATGACCAATTGTGGTTCAAATCCCAGCGCCTACATCTTGAAAAACATGCCAGGCACATATGTATCCATGCCCAAAATCCTGATGGGCCAAAGAAATGAAGAAAAGAGGATGGCAGCATGAGAAACAGGAAAATAGTTTTGATGATTTGGAAATCGGGGAGCAGGAGGATCACTCCTGGGAGAGCTGAAATATGGGTAACATAAAATGAAACATGAACATTCAGGCTAAGTGAAGGTGAACAAATGCTGATTATGTATGCATCAATCACATATAACATAACGAGAAGCCCATCTGGCAGCCACTTTTTGCTGCCACAGTTCATAACTGTGCCTTGAGCAGTCTCCTCTTTAAGACACACTCACTTCATGCGTTAACTATATCTAAAAAGCAACAGTGAACAGAAAGTAAAATTGACCCAGTATATTACAAACCAAGAAATGATGATGATAAGGTAACAGTGACATTATTGAAAGACTATAAAAGGGTGTTCAGATAAGCTCAGTGGATACTGAACTTCTTTGTTATCTTTACCCAAATCTTGTCCAGAAAGGAAGCTTCAGTACCTTCTGTTTTCATATCAGCCTTGACAAGCATGTTTTGTCAATTATCACTGACGTGACATTAGAGAATGTTATTTCTTCAACCTATAAAGAACCTGCAATGGCCTTTCTCTGCTGTGCTACCCATCCCCCCATAATTACGCCCTTTCACCTCTAGGGTTTTTTTCTTTCTTTCTTTCTTCTTTTTCTTCTTTTACTGCAGGATTTATAAAATCCTTTGAAACATGTTGTTTCCAGATGTAGGTCCCAAATGCCCTGTCATTTACTTCCTGTCCAAGCACTGAGCAGATGGAATTACACAAGTTCAGCTGTATGAATCCACCCTCCAATGCCTTCATTAAACTACAGGATTTTAAAGTCTGCCCAGTTCCTGGCAGGGATCTTTCCATACTTCCACCCCCAAAGCTGTAAATTACTACCTCATTAAACTCAATTGTAAATGATTAGGTGTCTGGAATGTACTTTCCTTTCCCTGCAGCCTCCTTGGAGTAATTACTACATTGCAGGCCTCCCTACTTAACTCAGCACATTATTCAAGCAGTGCTGTGCTTGAGCAGCTCACTGAGGGAGGAGGTTTTATTTTTGTTAGGGTATTAAAACTCTATTATCGTTTAGTTCCAAAAATGGAAGATTTGTGATCTTCTATTTCCCATTGAGCAATCCGTCTTCTAACATGAGAAAGCTGTAATCAACAGGCCTTTCTCAAAAATTCATTTTTCCTTTTACCACACAGGCAGTTGGGACTGCAGAATTTCTGTGGGGTTTTTATCCAAGCATCAGTGAGATAATTTCGCCTTTTTAAAGGCTGCCATGCTACCATATATTTCCACGGATGAAGTTCATGTGAGAAATACTTAAGCTTTGTTTTTGAGATAAAGAGATAAAAAGTTAACTCCGGTTTTCAATGCCTAATCACCTAATTCTAATTTTTGATGAAGTTTGTTTAAAAAAAAGAATCTTAAAGACTCTGGAAAGGTCATGGGTAAAGAGTTAAAGAGAAAGAAAGGGGAGGAGGGGCTGTCACGTTGAATAAATAATCTAGCCAAAGTTCCCAGACTGGTTGCCATGATTTTAGCAGAAAAGGTAAAACTAATATTCCCTGAGGGACAAAAGCTCAGAAGGTCAGTTCTCTTTCTTACAGAGGTTTTTACCTCTTGATTCATTGGTTTAGAGTCTTAAGATTTTCATTATGCCTGTTCTGGGCTTTTCTGCCACTTGTTTCACTATGGCCAAACAGTTGTGCCTCCCTGTATCCTTAGAATATAGGTAAAGATATTCATATATCATATGGAGAAAGAAAATGAGGTCTGAGCAAAATGGTTTAGCTGAACTCAAAGAAGTATTAGCAGTATAGTCAGCCTTGAGGTAGAGCTCCTATGTACTGTGAAGGAAAAATTCTGGAAAAAGATAAGGAAATCAAGTATCATTCATTTCTGATTTAACCTGTGAATGTGTTATTGGGTGTTGTAGATAATCTGGATAAGACTTGTTCATAGATGTACACAACAGGTAAGTAGTATCCAGCTAATTCAGGTATCCATTTGTATATAGTCTTAGGTATTAAGAAACAGTTCAGTGGGACCAGCAGTTAGCGTAATGGCTATGTCGCTGGACTCCCACGTAGTCAACTGCGGTTCGCGTCCCAGACCCAGTGGCTTAAAACTCACACCGGGCGCGTGTGCGTGCATGCCCAGGATCCCAAGAGGAGAATGGAGGAGAAGGGATTGCGGTGTAGCCATCCCCCCTGGGGAGTGATTTCTCACTTTCTGTCTCTCTGTCTCTGTCTGGCGAGCGCACACACCCTATAGCTAAAACCTCTCCAAAAAAAAAAAAGAAAGAGTTCAGATGAACATTGCTTGGCAGACTGCTTAATTGGGACAACTGGGTATAATTAGAATAAAATGGTTCCTGGTCTAGCACCTTTGAATAGATGGGATTGTGGGAAAGAAAAAGTAGAGGAGTACAATGTTACCCAGGTGACAGTGTATGATATACTAAAAGAAGAGCACAGGCTTCTCCTTTGCCCACCAAACAACAAAGCTTTCATTAGTGAGAACTGAAGGAATTTCAATTTTAAGGATTGGGAGACCATCTGTTAGCTATGTTATCAGTGTTATTGTGGTGGACACCACTGTTGTAATACTCAGTATATTTCATAAATATCATGCTTGTAGAAGGATGGAAGAACACAAACTAAAGACCAGAAGAAATAACCAATAAGACTTGAAAGGACTGGATAATTTTGTCAACCTTGGGTGAATGCCAGTGGAATTTATTACTATAGTGACCCTATCCAGAACAATGGTCTGGAAAGTCCCTCAAAAATCAACTAATACAAAGAAACATATTAAAATTAGATCTATAAAATGGGCACAAAGAAATTGGTTAATGAAGGAGACTGAATAGAAGCAAAAGCATTTAAATATTTCATGTTACATTTTAAGAAGTTCAGTCCTTAACTAACTTTTAAGTTATTTTTATTTTAAATTGAAAATTAATAATTATATAAATTTATAGGGTACAAAATGACACGATCTCTGGATGCAATGCGAGATAATTAAATCAAGCTAGTTAATATATCCACTGCTTCAAATACTGAATATTTTTTATGGTAAGACTATTTGAAATATACTCTTAGCAATTTTAAAACATAAAATCCTCTGTTATTAACTATATTTGTCACACTGTGCAATAGAACTCAAAAAAGAAAAAAAAGTGGTCCTTCTGTGTGAGATTTTATACCTGTTAACAATCATCCTCCCATTTCCCCCATGTTTCAGTCTCTGTAACAACCATTCTACTCTCTGCTTCTATGAGTTTGGTTGCTTTAGGTTCCACAACTAAGTGAGAACAAGTGGCATTTATCCTACTTCGTGTAGCTTATTTTACTTAATATAATGTCCTCTAGGTTCATTTAACTTGTTGCAGATGACAGAAATTCTTGCTTGTTGTACACTGTAAAGATATATGTGATTAAATGAAAAAAAGGCTGAATGATATTTCATTTTGTATACTCAAGGGTACAAGAAGAAGTAAATTGGAAAAATGAAATTAAAATACCAACTTATATTGGTAAAAAAAAGTATTTTTAAGTTATGCATAATTCTTTTATAATACACATTTTCCACTACTTTTGAAACTCCTTCATATACATTTTCTTTTTCCATTCATCTGTGGATGGACAATTAGTTTGAATCTATACTTGTCTATTATGAATAGTGCTATAATAAACATGGGAGTGCAGACATCTCCTCAACAACCTGATTTTAAACCTTTTGGGAAAATACTCAGAAGTGGGATTGCTGAATAATATGGTAATACTATTTTCAGGTTTTTGAGGAACCTTCCTACAGTTTTCCACAGTGACTATACTAATTTACAATACTACCTACAGTGTATGAGAGTTCCCCTTCCTTCATATTCTGGACAATACTTATCTTTCATCTCTTTTATAATAGCCACTCAAACAGATGTGAGATAAGAGTGCTTACTTTAAAAAATGACTAAAAACTTTGAAAATCTTCAGATATGAACATCCAGATCTATGAAGCTCAAAGTTCCTAAACAGATTTAACCCAAAGAAGTCTTCCTCAAGATTAATTATAGTCAAATTGTCAAAAATCAAAGAGACAATTTTGAAAGTAGCAAGAGAAAAATGACATGTCACATACATGGGAATTTATATTAGACTATCATTAATTTATCAGCAGAAACCTTACAATTAGGAGAGGATGGGATGATAGATTTAAAGAAAAAAAAAAGAAACACTTCCCATTTGAGAATACTACATCTTGCAAAACTGTCCTTCGGAAATGAAAGAGAAGTAAAAACATTTTCAGAAAAAATAAAAGCAGAAGGAGTTCATTACCATAAACTTGCATAAACGTGCATTACAAGAAATGTTTAAGGAAATTCTTCAAAGAGAAAACTAACAACTAACAAAAACATAAAAGCATAAAATCCACAGTTAATAGTCAAATTCAGAATACTATACCATAATGTGGTAGGTAAACCACCTATAACTTCAGTGTAAAGGTTAAAAGACAAAAATATTAAAAATAGTGATATGCACAATATTTCTTTAATGGATACTAATTCAATATATGAAGATTTTAACTATGTATGTTGCAGGGAAGCAAAATGTAGCTTTTGTACACTAATGAAGTTAAGTTTGCATATAAGTCTAAGGGTACAAGGTTGTAGTTACGTAGAATGAATGAGTCTAGAGATACAGCATGAGGACTATAGTTAATATAGTACTATATACAGGAAATTCACTGAAAGAGTAGATTTTAAGTGATCTTACAGCACATATACACACACACACACACACACACACACACACACACACAAAGATAACGATGTGAGATGATGGATATGCTCATTGGTTTCCCCTGAAGGAACTATTTCACTATATATAACATTGCATTATAGACCTTAAGTGGATACAATAAAAAAGAGTCTGTTAGAACATTAAAGGATTTCCCTTACTTTGGGATGAGAACAAAAGGTATAAAAATGATCTTTGATTAATTATTAACGAGGTAAATATTTTATGTATTAGGTCATTAGGAAAGTCATGACACATTTTTCTGGGTTTTTTACACAGAAAAGCATCAAGAACCCAGTATTTGTAAGTCATTTATATGTCTTTGTGAATTACCTATTACAGTATTTTTCTATTTGCCTTTTTACTTTGTAAAGTTTATTTACTTATCTATTTCATGGGAGAGAGAAAGAGAGGCAACTCCAACAGGGTCCTCACAACATTACATACGGTCTCAGCCAGTCCCAATCATGGGCATGTATGCATGCTTGGTATACTCAAGGACGCCCTAGGACACAAACCAAAACCTTTTCCATGTGGGGCCTATTGTATTACCATTGAAACATGGCCTAACTCCCTATTTGCCTTTTTCTTTTTTTTCTTTTTTTTTAATTTAAATTTATTTATTTACATTCATTCAGTGTACATCATTACAGCATACAAAATAAGATTTTCCATCCAGAATACACTAAATATTTGTTCGATCAAGCACATCAATATACATGTTATTGTCAACAAATAATTTTCCATTTCTTGTTTCGTGTATATTTTTTTCCCATCCTTTATTCCCTCTCTCTCACCCTCTGCCATCTTCCACCCTCCTCTCACACTGTCTCTGGTATCTATGGCTTCTTTCTATGCCCTTTTTGCCCCACATTTTATTGATTCACTAAAGATCTTAATAGCAAGAACAGCTGATATATACATATCCATGAACACAAGTCTGACTTTAGGTATAAACCTAGTCAGTAGAATGAACATACTATAAAGTAGCACCTAGCTGGGGCTATATATTTTATTCCATAAGCATCGTCACAGCATACAAAATGTGATTTGCCATCCAGAATATACTACAAAGTGTCTTAATAATGCATGTTATCATCAAAAATTTTCCATTTCTAGTTTCATATAGATAGATAGATAGATAGATAGATAGATATAGATAGATATAATTTTACCCCTATTTCTGACCCTCTGTCCTTTTTCATCCTCTTCTCATACTATCTCTGGTGTCTACAGTTGTCTTCCATTCCTTCCCCCCTCCCCCCACATTGTATTGATTACACAATTTCTTAAATAATCTAACTACTTTCAATGGCACGTTCAGCTGGTAATTTCAAGAAAAGCAGTTAAATTTTTCTTATAAAAGGGTGATAACATTTGTGTGACATTTATTTTGCAAATATACTTATAAAGATATTTCAAAAATTTCAAGAAAAATGGAGTTAAAGCATAAGTTTATTTTGGTGCAAAAATGTATTAAAATCTCTGAACAGTTTTTCTATAATACACATATTCCATGAACGCTTTGAAGGCCTCTTGTATTTTAGAGCTGGATTTTAAATTTATTTATAATAATTTTTGTGGTTGAAAAATTCTAATTTTTATTCTTTTCATCTTGTGCTTAAAAGATTTTACTAATACAGTAAGCAGAATTCATTACACTGTATTATGAATTTTTTTCTCTTGTAGTTTTTTTTTTTTTTTTGGAGAGACTTTTGCTATAGGGCACGTGCACTCGCCAGACAGATAGAGACATAGAGACAGAAAGCGAGAAATCACCCCCCAGGGGGGATGGCCACGCTGCAATCCCTTCTCCTCCATTCTCCTCTCAGGATTTTGCGCACGCACGCACACGCGCCCGGCGTGAGTTTTAAGCCACCGGGTCCAGGACGTGAACCGCGGTCGACTATGTGGGAGTCCAGCGACATAGCCATTACGCTAACTGCTGGTTCCCATAGTTTTATTTTTTAAAATTAACTCCTATGCAATCTGGTTTTGGAGTATTGGGTGAGGAAAAACTCTAACTTCACATTTTACAAATAGGTATTATGTACTTCTTATATTAAATAATGCATTACCCTGCAAAAGTTTTAGGGAAACCCTTTTTATCATTGCTACAACTTTGTCTAGCTTTTTTTTTCTTTTTTTTATTTATATATATTTATTATTATTCATACATTAAATCGCTATACATCATTCAGATTGTGAAGAGACTTTACCCACCATGATATACATCTCAGTACAGCCCACTTGAGACCACCATACAAATCTTTGTCAACAGATAATAACCCTTATCTGTGTCCCACAAGTGTCTTACCTTTCCATTTTTCCCCCAAATTTCCTACACTCTTCCCCTCTCACACTCTCTTTCCACTTTGTCTCTGGTGTCCATTACAATTTTTAAGTGTGAGTTTTAAGCTGCTGGGTTTGGAATTCAAACCACAGTCCAGTGGCATAGCCATTACACCATCTGCTGGTCCCTAAAATTGTCACTATTGATTTTAATTCTAAAAAAAATTAAATTGTACAAATTATAACTCATGTCATAATCCACCTACTAAACTATGCAACTTTTTTAAAAAACAAATCCAATTTTTTTTAATAAAATAAAACCTCTTGTATGTGGAAAAAAAAACTGGGAAGTTAAAAAATAAGTTGTAACATGCACTTGGTGAATAAATACACTAAAAATTCTGCAACCTTAAAAAGGATAGAAGCTGAATTCTTAGTCATGTTTTTCCCAACATCAGGTTAATAATTTTATGTGTCTGGCGCTGTGGTTCGACTGTAAAAACAATGGAACTCCATCAAGTCGGGTTGTGTGAGGGAGGGGTAGAAGAAAGCAGAGGAGGAGGATATGATTTTAACATCTGAAAAGCTCAGCTGTATAATGAGAAACAGAGGAGACATGATGTCATAGTGTAGAAGGTAGCTCCACTATATTTTTTTTTTCCAGGCTGGCTTAACCTGAGGTTTTCAACAAAGTCCAGATGGAAAAAAAGGAGAAATTTATATATATATTCCAAGTTTGAAACAAAGACTTAAAGTAGGGGTTTCTCACTCATGAATTTAACATGCTTGGATTTAATGCAAACCAAGTAAAGTCACCTCATTATTCCCTCCTCTTCGCCTTCTTACCCCAAGCCTTTTAACCTTCCTCTGAATATGTAGGCTGTCTCTTGGTCTGGTTAGTTTCCTGACCACTAACTGAAAAAGGAGGTTCTCTAATTCCTACAATAGGGAAGTCATCTATCATTTTTCATCAACTCTAAGACTCATATTTTGTTTTCTGCTTTCATTTTGTTTTCATATTTTAACATCTCAGTAATTGGGATGGGTCTCTTAATCAATCAATGATGCATCGTAATTTCATTAGCAAAAGTTTTTTGTTGTTGTGTTTTGTTCTTTGACCACTTGGATTATTTGCCTACTTCTGTATTTTCCTTAGAGGAACATGAAATAATGACATATTCAATGTCAATTTTGTCTTAGACTTTACAAAATAATTGCTGTAACTGATGAGGCAGAGAGGTTTTATCTGCTTTATTTGCTATGTTATGCTTTATTTGCTTCCTGTTTTTTGTTTTTGTTTTTATTCTGGACTGACTTCTCAATTTAAGAAGAGACCTAGAAAGAAATTCTGCTCATCTATGTTCTGTAGAAGTTCACTTGTGTGGCTCCACTTAATTATACAAATATAAAGCCAGCAGTCACTTCCACCTAAGAGAAAGTTGCCTCTTCTAAGTGTATTGATCTGCATAAGAAGACTAGAATCCTAAAAGAGGAAGGGATGGAAAGTATAGCTTTTACTCCCTCAAAATCCAAGACCAGAGAAATCAAGGTGCCATTGAGGAAGAGACTCTGGAAGAAAAATGACAACAAGCACACTGAAGGGGAAGTTGAAGGAGAAAAAAGTTGGAGCCTCTGCAGCTCTAACAGGAATCCAAGCCATCAAGAGCATTTTCTCAACATCAGACAGGCATCCAAAGGGCTGAGCAGGACCACACTTAAAATAGCAAGAGTACATGGCAGAAACCAAAATAATAGAGGCAATAGATGGACTGAACTTGCTAGTTCCCTCTCTCCATCTGGCATTTGGAAGTAAGACTGACACCTCCTGGGCCAAGTATGTGCCTGCCTTAAAATTAAAGACACTTGCCAATTTTTATATTCCTAGCTGCTATATTAGACCCTTTGCCTGACAATTTCAAGAACTTGTTATAAGTTAGGCACCATAGAATAAACTTTTCAGATGGTCCCAACAGGGTCAGCCCTATAACCTATTGGTTAAGAGAATCAGATCCCACATGGCTGACTGTGGTTAGAATCCCAACCTGGCAGCTTGAAAAACACACCAAGTATGTATATGTGCATGCTCCAAATTCCAAAAGGATGGAGAAGCAGAGAAGTCAGAGCATGACCTTGCCTCATTGGGAGGTGCTTTCTCATTCTCTCTGTCTCTCTCTCTGGCAAATGCATGTGTCCTCTGACAATTAAAAAAGAAAAGAGACATTCCCAGTAATTAATGAGAAGTTGTGACTATTTTGAGGAAACAGAATCACAGGAGAAAAATTTTTTTGTAAAAGTAGTCCAAAGACACAAAGTTAGTAAGAGGTATATTAAATATTCAAACTCGGATCAACCTGACTTGAAAAGTCATTCTCTTTTCACAACATCATGCTGGTTGCCTTTGAAGAAACAAAATCTCCTGGGGATATATTGGCAGGTCAAGTTACTTGGAGATCAACCAAAATGCTTAACTGATTGTTTTATGTCTGGATTAGATAATATAACCCATGTTTGAATATGAAGAGGAAGTACCAGATTGGTCCAGAACCAGTCTTCAGTTTCAGTGATGCACAAGTTCCCATATTTCCTGAGGTTCACTGTGAACTGGTTAATGCAAAGATTGGCAAATTTAGGAGAGGTTTTCAGAAAACCACTGAATAACAAAGACCTTGACTCTAGTTCCTCTGGCGAACTACTCAAATCACTGTTGAGAAGCTTAGAAAACTTGTGTCTCAAGTATCTTTCCATATGTGAATGAAGTGGAGAGGTTTGTCACTCATCTAAAGGATTGCAGGAACAACTCTCAAGTTTTCTGGCACTGCTTAAGGCAAAGGGACAACTAACACTATTGCAATTTTTTTTTTTATTTCACTTATTTCTTCCCTGAAAGAGTAGCAGAGAGACAGGAATCCCTGACAGGATCTTCATGCTGTGATCCGCTCCCAGTGTCAGCCAGCCTGGGTCACGGGCATATGCATACACACCCGCCAAGGAGGTTCCAGGATGTAAACTCAGGAACTTTCCTGTATGAATCTAGTATGTCACCACTGCACTATCACCTGACCTCTATTTTTTAAATCATTCTTTTCCCAATTATAAAATATATTATTTTGGAACCAGTAGATGGTGTAATCGTTATGTCATTGGACTCCTACTTAGTCGACTGCAGTTCAAGTCCTAGACCTGGCAGCTTAAAACTCATGCCAGGCACATGTAAGTGTGTGCCCAAAATCCTGAGAGGAGAATGGAGGAGAAGTGATTTTGGCATGGCTATACCCCCCAGGAGGTGATTTCTTGTTTTCTGACTCTCTGTCTTTCTGGCAAATGCATGCACCCTATAGCAAAAAAAAAAAAAAAAGCCTAAACAAACAAAAAAAATTTGAATAAAAACAAGCTTATGTAAATAAAACACAAAATACTTGCTTCACAATCTCCCCGTGAAGTGATAAGGACCGTTACCAATCTGAAATTACTAGGTTTCCAGTCATAGCTATTAAAAAAATCATAATTAGTACCACACGTGGAAATAGGTTTATATCCTTCTCCTTTTATTAACATTACATCATGAGTTTCCCCTAACCATTACAAATTTCCACAATGTGCCAAGGTTGTAAGTTTGGGTATGGCCCACTGGAGATTCTAATCATAGAACAGAGGATAATAAAAAGAATATAGGTCCTGCCTGTTAATATTTATGGAGGAAAAAATAACCAAAGTCAGCATCCCAGATGAGGACATGCTTGAGAGGCAATGGATTATCCAAAGTATTACATCAAAAGGTATGATTGTAAAACATACAAACAAAAAAAAAATCAGAAGACATCTGCCACAAACATTAGGGAATATGGATGGGTAAAACTAGTCAGGGATTTAAAAATCTAGAGAGGTTTACTAGAATAATGATATCCAGAGGGAGGGAAACTTTTATAAACAAGTGATTATATAATTTATCATTAGAATGGGATTAGTACTGGTAATTGCACTGGGACAACAATTATAAACTAGGACAATCTCAGGAAAACTGAGACAAACGGTCTTATTTTTAAGTTACAGGCAGCCAAGATAATACAGAGGGGAAAAGGTCCTGAGGGTTCCTAGTTGCCTGGATATTATTGCATTGGCAGTGATTTTGGTACAAAGGCTGCATGGTGGTGCACAGTGATTTCTGTAGAAAGGCTGGCCGATGGTGCACGGTGACTTCTGTAGAAAGGCTGGATGGTGGTGCACAGTGACATCTGTAGAAAGGCTGGATGGAGGTGCACGGTGACTTCTGTAGAAAGGCTGGGTGGGGGGGGGGCAGGG
>NW_006159542.1:2369064-2369392 GCF_000334495.1 Tupaia belangeri chinensis
TTCAGCAGTGACTTCTGTGGAAAGACTGGATGGTGGTGCACAGTGACTTCTGTAGAAAGGCTGGATGGTGGTGCACAGTGACTTCTGTAGAAAGGGTGGATGGAGGTGAACAGTGACTTCTGTAGAAAGGCTGGACGGAGGTGCACGGTGACTTCTGTAGAAAGGCTGGATGGAGGTGCATGGTGATTTCTGTAGAAAGGCTGGATGGAGGTACACGGTGACTTCTGTAGAAAGGTTGGATGGAGGTGCACGGTGACTTCTGTAGAAAGGCTGGATGGTGGTGCACGGTGACTTCTGTAGAAAGGCTGGATGGCGGGGCACAGAGGAT
>NW_006159542.1:2369624-2374860 GCF_000334495.1 Tupaia belangeri chinensis
AAGGCTGGATGGAGGTGCACGGTGACTTCTGTAGAAAGGCTGGATGGTGGTGTAGCAGTGATGTAGTATTCCTCAACACTGACCCACATTGGAAGGCTTCCAATTCATATCTTTAAAAAAAGACCTCCCTAAACAAGCCAGGTATGCACACTTATCCCTAATCTGGGGCTGGCTGAAGCTGAGAGTAGACTGTGGCATGAAGACCCTGCTGAAGGTGTCTCCTCTACACCTACCCCTTGTGGAAGAAATACATAAACTTTTAAATAATAATTTCTGTATAATATTGAATACCAAGAGCAGTATCAATCTTTAAACTTATCCTGTTTCACTGTTTAAAATGTGCTATACAAAGTCAGAAGCAATGTTTCAGTACCATTTAAAGAAGAAGAAGAAAGAAGAAAGAAGAAGAGGAAGAGGAGGAAGAGGAAGACGAAGACTTCAGTCCCATAAATGTGGTCCATGAGGCAGAGACCAGTACATTTCCCAGGGCAATGGTGCACAAGTGTCCACTGATTACTTAATACATTCTATGGAGACAGTAAATTACATAAGAAAAAGTAAACATAGAGTAGTCCTAAGGTCCCAAAATGGTTCTTTCAATCCTAGCACTCATCACAGTGCATTACGGTGATTCTAGGATTTCTCTTATGCCTTTTTTGCCATTCTGTCATAAAACACTGAAGGAACAGTGAGATTTTGGTGGAAAAGACAGAGAGACAGAAAGCGAGAAATCACCCCCAGGGGGATGTGGCCACACCACAATCCCTTCTCCTCTATTCTCCTCTCAGGATCTTGGGCACATGCACACACACGCCTGGCATGAGTTTAAGCCATTGGGTCCAAGACTCAAACCACAGTCGACTACATGGGAGTTCAGTGATGTAGCCGTTACACCATCTGCTGGTCCCCCCAGTTCTTCTTCAGGTCTAAGGATTGTGTAAGTTTCAAATAACTACCCTCCCTTCTCCTCTCTCCCTCCCCCTCTTTCTCCCCCTTTTCTTTCTCTCTTTCTCTCTCTCTCTATATATAAGATATATATATGCATATATCTTATATACACATATATATTATACACACATATATTTTAAGAGATATATACACATATATAATACATATTATACACCTATTATACATATATATATATATATATATATTTTTTAAGAGAGAGATTTTTGCTAATAGGGCACATGCACTTACCAGAGACAGAAAGAAAGAGAGAATCTACTGCCCCCACACTCAGGGGAGATGGCCACGTCACAATCCCCTCTCCTTGGGATTTTGGGTACACACACATCTGCACCTGGCATGAGTTTCAAGCCACCAGGTCTAGGATTTGAAACAAGGGTCAACCATGTGAGAGTCCAGCACCTTAACTGCTAAGCCACCAAAAGAGCCATATTAACTCTTCATATCCATACACAAGGAGTAGTTTCTATCTTCCTTTAGTTTTTATTGTGTGTTTTTTTATATCTGCAATATCTGGAAAGTTACTCTAAATTTGAAATAATTGTTAAACTTTGGAAGGTGAAAAGAGGAATAAGAGTAGGAATAATTGGGCTGAGGTGTACATCATGCCTGGTAAAGTCACTTTGCAATATAAATCATGTATAGCAATTGAATGTATGAATAATAATATTAATAATTTTTAACTGTAATAAAAACAATAAAGAATAGGAATAGTGAAGGAGATTTCTCTTTAATCTGGAATACTCCCATTTTTAAGAAAAAAATAAATTTTGTATGCAATAAAAATTCATTTAAAAGAAAAAAATAATACAACTGTAACAACTAGCATAGACCTAGCACTGGTAGTTATTCAATAAATACTTGCTGGAAGAATGAGTGAAAGAAGTATTAAAATAATTTTATATTACTATTTCATGGGTAAAGCAAATGGTACTGTTGATGTTGATGGCATAGCACCTCTGTGCAGTGGCCTGGAATGGTTAAGTGTCAAATTATACATATACTTGCCTATCTTAGGCAATATACATAAAGGAAGTTAAGAGGTAGAAAGGAACTAAAACATACTAAGACATGGCCACATTACCTTTAGATGGCTGTACACATTTAGACTTGTTAGTTGTAAGCAACAGAATGAATCATGGTTGATTTAAATTATCAGAGCTTTATTAAAATCACTGGGACATTTAGAAGGAGAGGTTTGAAAAATGCGTGGGAACTAGGAAAGACTGAGCAGCTCAACTCCATACAAGGTCATAACAGAGCACCAAACTGGAAGAATTCACTGCCCATAAAAAGGGGTAAGCAACCTGCCCCAAATCACACAGCTAAGAAATGGAAGAGCTGGAATTTGAACCTGGAGTGTCTGATTCCAGTCTTTTAACCACTATTGTATGTTACCCAAGTACGACCCACAAAATCCATGAAGTCGATTGTGGTTATTTTTTTAAAAAGAATTATATATTTAATCTTATATATTATTATTCTTTCCTTTAAAATAAATTTTCACCAGAGAGAGAAAGGGAAAGTGAGAGAGCAAGCCACCAAGTCCAGGACTTGAACCCCAGTTGGCAATGTGGGAGTCCAGCACCTTAACCACCATGCCACCTGCTGGACGTCTGGAAAGAATCTGTGTGAATGTTTCCTCATTCTCTTACTGGCATTATTATGACCCATTGTGTTGAAACTAAATGCTCACTCTGATTTATTGGCTTGCTAATGTCTCTTGTCAGGCATAGCACACGATGAAGACATGGACCAGAACACCATTCTCCTATCACATCTATACCATGTGTGTAATAAGACACTAAAGGAAAGAGAATGCACATGCGTTCATTACAGTCATTGGCAGTAAAAACTAATGAGAAGCCCAGGGTACACCATGGCAGTATAGACACATTTGTCACCAAGATAGAGGAGACAAAATACTGAAGTACTTGGTAATCATTTTAACTAAGTGATCAGACAAATTACTGTTTTAAATCAGCCACACTCTAAAATTATCTTTCTCTAGCATTTTGTGTCAACAGTCTTTTCTCCCCTCTTCTTAGGTACATTATTTAAAAGTAAAATAAATTATTCTTAAGGTTTATGGAATGTTTCCACTTCCTTGATATCTCAGCTCTTTGAAAAGAACTAAAGTATTGTATAAATTCTATTTTGTCTTATTTCAATAAAACTTCAGTAGTCTACCATCTTTTTCTGTGACAAATAAAACTTTCTCACTAGAATTAATAAAGGATCTTATTTATAAAAGACAAATACTGGGAAAGTGAAGAAGACCCAAACTAAACAGCATGCACACACTAAACATGATAGACTCCAAAGCATGTTTGATGACAAAGACTAACTTACTCCACTTGTTACATATTCTCTAGCAATATACAAACATAAATCATTAACTTCTTGAACAACTTTCAATAAGAATTGTAACAGTCATATCAGCTTTCACCAGTCAAATCTGTTGTGTAGCCATGCCAAAGAGCCAGGAGGTTGTGTGAAGGTTAGGTGACTGGATGCCACATAGCTGACTGCATTATTTTAGTCCTGCACTGGGTGGTTTGAGAAACATGACGAGTGCATGTGCATGTGTGTGCATGTATGCCCACAATCCCAAGAGAGGAACAGAATGCACTGTGGGGTGATTTCTAATTTTCCCTTTCTGTCTGTCTCCCTTCAGCAAGCACGTGTACCCTAAAAGTTTTTTTAAAGAAAGAAAGAAAGAAAGAAAGAAAGAAAGAAAGAAAGAAAGAAAGAAAGAAAGAGAAATTACGGACTTTGTCACATTAAGGAAAACAGCAAATTACACACTGGGTAATATATTCTCAGTTGTGATAAATGGCTTCTATGTTGGGGAGTTACCACCTTACTCAGAGAAATAAATTTCAACTCCAGATAGCCTCCAGCTCTCTAGCCTCATCTCTACCACTCATGCCTGCCACCACAACTCACCGAGGTCATGCCACATGGCCCCTTTTCCTCTCTTCAATCCATCCCACATGTTTCCATCTGAAGCAAGGCCTTTGCCCTTGCTGTGCTTCCCCCTGGGTTTTCTCTTTCCCAAGTTACCCATACATCTTGTTTCTGCATTTATGAATTAGTTTCCTATATTTTCTGTAACAAATTGCCATAAGCTTCATGGCTTAAAACAACATACATGTATTATATTGCATTTCTGGAAGCCTGAGTCCTAAGATCAAAGCATAGTAGGGCTGCATTCCTTCTGGAGTCTCCTAGGGAAAATTTGTACATATCTTTCTCAGCTCCTAGAGACTGTCTTCTTCTTTGGTTCGTGGCCCCTTTATATTTAAGAAAGCAGCATAGCATCTTGAGATGTTCTTACTCTGTTGCCATTGTCACCTCTTTTTCTATGATTCTGATCCTTTTGATTTTCTTTTAGAAGGACCCTTGTGATTGCATTGGGTCAGTCTGGATAATCCAAAATAACTTTCCCATCTCAAGATCATTAACTTAATCACATCTTCAACATCTTTGTGTGTCAGGTAGCATATAGTCTTAGAGATTAAGACATGAAAATCTCTGAAAGCTGGCATTATTCAGTCTACCATAGAGCTATGCTCAAGTATCATCAAAAAACTATTACAGACTTAAATAAAATTAGGAGTAGTTTCAGAACCATCTCTACTCCTACCCTCAGAGCTTAATTCACCAGAGTACTTAACACCAACTAATTTAGATAAATTCTTTGATGCCAGGGATTTTGTGTTGTTTACTCCTATATTCTCATGGCTAGAAAAGTGAGAAGCCCATGTGGTTGCTCAGTAAGTGTTGAATGAATAAATGAATAAGAAAAGATAAAATGACTTTTGTTTCTAGGGAGAAAAAAAAAATAGTGAGAGAAATGCCAGAGATAAGAAGTTCTCTCTTGTATCAACAGAGGAGAGAAAGAGAGAAGAGAGGAGAGAGGCAGAGAGGAAGAAAAGGAAGGAAGGAAGAGAGGCAGACGGGCCTCTCCTCAAATAGCCAGCGAATTGTGAAAGTTCTCTATTATCGAGCCAAGAAATTTTCCTGAAATCATGCATTAGATTTTCTTTGAATTTGGCGCAGAGCAGTGTAAGTCACTGGGAGCAAGATGTGAAAAGTCTACTCATCTGTCAAGAAAAATCTTATTCCCTACAATGTACCTCTTGCCTTCATGGCAATAAGGTAAATCTAAGCAAAATCTAAAAAAAAGAAAAGAAAAAAAAAAACCTTTGAGCCCACATGGCCAGTTCACAACAGAAGTCTATTATTCCATGATGTGTTATTCAGC
>NW_006159542.1:2375160-2377027 GCF_000334495.1 Tupaia belangeri chinensis
AGGAAGGAATCAGGGAAAAACAAGCATCTTGTTCTTGGAATGTCAGGGAAAGGCAAAACAATTCAAAATCCAAGTGGCTTTGAGCAAAACATAGATTCCTTTCTCCTGCTAGTTTTTGAAAATAATTTCTCACACCATAGATTTTATAGAGCTAAAGACTACTGGAATAATGAGCAAGTCTAGGAAAAACCCAAATCACGCCCATTTGCTAAGATTTAGACTTGGTGTGGGGTTGTAGGGCAACCACGGGAGAGGATGGGGGAAGCAGCATATAAAATGGAAGAATGGATTCTGGCAAGGGACTTGCCTGCTCTGGAATTCTCACAGTGGGATAATGATACTTGAAACTTTTGCTTCTACTTTTCCTTAAAATGTATGAGGCCAAACGGTTGTTTCCAGCCGTATTTTCTGTATAAAAATTATCCCACAATTTATTGCATAAACTGCAATAATTTGATTTTGCTCACAATTTTGAGGGTCAGAAAGGCTCCACTAAGTAACTTTCATTCAGCAAGTCTCACACTGTTACATTCAGATGTCCACGGAGGCTGCAATCATCCAGAGTTTGCCTGGTTAGACATCCAAAATGGTGCCATCACCTAGCTGGCAATTGCTGTTAGCCACAGACTGAGAGCTCAGGTGCCCACGTGCACCCTCTCTGGCATAGCTCTATCAGGGTAGATGAACTTCTTATATGATGGCTGGCATTTCCAAGAGTAAGATAAACCATGAAGCCACATCACCTTGTCTGACCTAGCCCTGGAAGACAAACATCACTCCTGCTACTTTCTATTAATTACAAAAAGTCACTAAAATAAGCTTAGCCTCAAGGGAAGCTGATACTGATCCCACCTCTCAATAGGAGTAGTGTAAAAGAATCTCTAATACCTTTGAAACTACCATAACTGTACTACCCAGCTAGAACCCTTCAGACTAAGAAACATACAACAGAAATAGCAAAAAGTATAAACTTGAAATACTTGTTTACCTTTCAACTCTGTCTTCTGTATTTTGTGTCTTTTTGCAAGATAGATTTCCCTAATCTTTTCATTTAAGGGGTCATTCTGCTACTTTTATAGGACAAAAATTCTGCTAAAATAGCCACTAAATTATTAGATAATTTTAATAGGCTTTAATGTTTTTCTCTTTAAATTTATTTATTTTTTACATTAATTCACTATACATCATTACAGCATACAAATGAATTTTCCATCCAAAATAAACTGTATATTGGCTCAATCAAGCACATCAACGTACATGTTATCAGCAAATTATTTTCCAATTCTTATGTCTTGTATACTTTGTTTTGCCATCCTTGATTCCCTATCCGTCACCCTCTGCCATGTCCCACCCTCCTCCCACATTGTCTCTGGTATCCAGGGTTGCTTTCTATGCCTTTCTGCCCCATTTAATTGATTTACTAATGAACTTAGTTAGTCTAAATATATCCAATAGCTAGCGCAGCTGATATATACCTATGCATGAACCCAAGTCTGACTTTAGGCATAAACCTCAGTGAGTAGAATGAACATACTATAAAGTAGTACCTAGCTGGGGCTATATAGCTTACTGCAGTCATCAAATATGCATTTTTTTTTATTTTGATACAAACAGTTTTACTGGTTTTTCTTTTCTCCTGCAATTTTTTTTTTTCATTACTTAACTTTCATTCCCTGAGCCTCACCACAACATACTAAATGTGGTTTCCCATCTAGAATAAACTGCATAGTGGCTTAATCATGCATGTTATCATCAATTAATATTCTATTTCTACTTTCATATATAATATATGTATATATATGTTTTTTACCCTGTGTTTGACCCTCTGCCCTTTCCCACTCTCTTATTACACTATCTCTGCTATATA
>NW_006159542.1:2377778-2378950 GCF_000334495.1 Tupaia belangeri chinensis
GTGGTGGATTTTTCTAGGCCAACCATTTTCTCTTCTACATTAGAAATTCTATTTTCTGTATGATCTAGTCTGCTTTTAATACTTTCAAGGGAGATTTTGACTTCTTGTATCATAGCCTTCATCTCTAACAGTTCCATCTGATTCTTTTGTAAAGTGTGAAATTCCTCTTTTAGATCTTGCATGAATTTCCTCACCTCCTGGAACTCAACAACTTCTTTCTCCTTCCTCTTCAGCAGTTCATTGTCTCTCTTCTCTTCCATCTCTGTTAGTTTTGCCATTATGAATGTTCTGAATTCTTTATTAGACATTTCCATGAATTACATTGAACTGTGTGTGGATGAAGAGGAGTTATCCTTTTCCCTTGGAGGAGAAGTATTTTCCTGCTTTCCCATATATCTTGTGGTCCTGCAGTGATTTCTAGTCATCTGGTTGATGGTCAATTTCTTCCCAAACTTGGAAGTTAAATGTGAGCGTTGAAGAGTGTGCATAAAAAGAAACAGAAAGAGAGAAACAACAGCAACAACAGCAAAGAACAACAAGAAACAGAAAAAGAGAAGAAAAAATGAAGATAAAAGCTTTTCAATAAAACTAAAAAAATTAATATTTAAACAGATTTCAGTAAAAAACTAAAAATTGGAAAATTAAAAAAAAAGAGAGGAGACAGAGACAGAGGTAGAGAGAGACAAAGACAGGTACAGAGACAGGAGGCCTGGAAGGGGTCTTCCTACCACGCGAGTTTTGTGTGCTGGAGGCTGAATTATCAGTGGGAAGTCTTGATTTCTGTTTCCCCAAAATGGCTAGTTTGCAGAAACCATGAGGCTGTGACTTCAAGAAGGCCTCTTCCCTTTACCTCTCCACACGAGTTTTGTGTGCTGGAAGCCAAATTATCAGTGGGCTAATAGCCTTTAATTTTCATCTTGAATTATTCTGTGTCAAATTCAGTGAACACTTACTGAGCACATATTTCCTACTTGGTACTGTGCTAAACATCTAGAACGATTGGTTACTGAGGCAGAAAATAGGAAGGCGGAAAGAATTTTTCACCTTTCAAATTCAAAATTTTATTCTTTTTGGTATACAGATTTCTTAAACTCCAAGATATATTTAACTATACAATTCAAATATCTGCTATAATTATTTTTGTGATATATCTTCTTACTTTGTCTCTAAGG
>NW_006159542.1:2378966-2437798 GCF_000334495.1 Tupaia belangeri chinensis
ACTCTTTCAATAAAGTAAAATTAGTTTAGAATAGTCAAGCACTCTCTCAGTGGAAAACTTGCTTTCTTTACATTTCTAGTACACCATAGTCCTCCCTTACATGGAGAATACATTCCAATATCCACAGTGGATGCCTGAAACTGTGGACAATACAATACCCTACACTTCGTATGTTTATTTTTCTGATAACTGTAACAGCTACGAAGTGTCTAGTGGGTGGGTAGAGTACACAGCACGGATACCCTGGACAAAGGGATGACTTGTGCCCTGGGTGGGATGGAGCACAATGGCACAAGATTTCATCATACTACTCAGAATGGAGCATGAAACTTATGAATTGTTTCTCTCTGGAATTCCCATTTAATATTTCCAGACTGCTATTGACTGTGGGTAACTGAAACTAACCAAAGTGAAATCACAGAGAAGGGAGGGCCACTAGAAGTTCATATTTACCATAATTAGAACCTTTAAAATTAACCTTTTAAATGTTTTTAAATTGTGTTTTATATGGATAGAAAAGGTCCTTTTATAGAAAAGGCCTAGTCACTGTGACCCAGAAGTGGCAGAGAGCTGTGTGGTTCCCAACATAGCAATTGCACAGTTGGTTCAGAGAGGCCACATGAACAGAGATAAGCCCTTACAGCACTGGCCTATGTCGTCTAATGACCAAGAAACATAAAGTCTCTCCCCTTGTCAAGCATGATAGGACAAAGAATACATTTATTATCTGTTTTAGTTTATTGTGTTGCTTATAACAGACATACCTAAGTCTGGGTTATTTTAAAAGAAGAGAGGTTTATTTGGTTCATGGTTTGGAGGTCCAAGATTCAGGGCCCACACCCAGAAAGAGACTTCTCAGTGGGGAGTTTCTCTATAGAGTCTAAGGCAGCACAGAGTATGACCATGGTGATGAGGGGACCAAGAACTTGTGTGTTTTTATCATTCCCTCTCCTTCTAAACCCACTAGGGTTCAATCACTGGGACTCCACTATAATTGCCATAAACCTAACAAACTCCCAGAGGCCTCACCCTTCAACACTATCATCTGATTAAGTCTTCACCTTCTCAACATTATTACAATAGCTCACCAGATTTCAGTATTTAATTTCAGTATATTATATTAATTCAGTATATTAATTTGGGGGGAACAAGTCCCAGCATACCACTCCTGCTCCCTGAAATTCATGTATTTCTCACATACGAAATACAGCTATTTCATCCCAGTGTCTACAGCTCAAGGCTGTTGTTTTGCCCTAGTAACTCCCTGTAATTCCAATAGCCATTTCTATGATGGGACTTTTTCTGGTGGCTTCACTCCTATGACAAGTCTGTGCCTAGACTCCTGTGTTGTCTGAGACATCCTTTGAAATCCAGGTGGAGATCACCATACCTTGACAGGTTTTTTTGAGAGGTTTTTCACTATAGGGCGCGTGCGCTCGCCAGACAGACAGAGACAGACATACAGACAGAAAGCAAGAAATCACCCCCCAGGGGGGATGGTCATGCCGCAATCTCTTCTCCTCCATTCTCCTCTCAGGATCTTGGGCACGCATGCACACGCGCCCGGCATGAGTTTTAAGCCACCGGGTCCAGGACGTGAACCGCGGTCGACTACGTGGGAGTCCAGCGACATAGCCATTACGCTAACTGCTGGTTCCCCATACCTTGACAGCTTTTAAATTCAGTCTGCTGCTTACATGTCCTGGAACAATGGGTGAAGCAGCAACATTAATAGCAGGATCAGCTGCACATGAAGCCACTTAAACCATGGCTGGAGCCAGTGAGTGCTGTGGTACAGGATGTGAGTGCTGTACCAGGATGTGGGGAGCAGAGTCCCAAGGTGGCCCAGGGCAGCAATCCCTTGGCAAGTCCCATCCACTGAAACCAGTCTGCCTTTCTAGGTCTCTGGGCTTGTGATGGGAGGAACAGCCTCAAAGATCTCTGAAATGACCTTGGACCCTTCTCTATTGTCTTTATGAATAACAGTTGTCTTTCTTTTATCTCTGCTAAATCTCTTTAGCACCAGTCATCAGATTATACCTTCAGTTCTCTTTCCTGAATGTGCTTTTCTGTTCTTTGCATGAGCAAGCTATAAATTTTCAAATCTTTATTCTCTGCTTCCCTTTCCATTATAAATTATATTTTAAATCATTCCATTACTTTTTCCCTTCACTATAAACAGTTAAAAAGAACCATGCAGCTTCTTCTATACTTAAAGTTTTTATTTACCAGATATTCACTCTTTTTTTTTTCTGGAAAGACAGAGAAAGAGAGACTGAAAGTGAAAAATCACCCCCCAGGGGGGATGGCCACACGACAATCCCTTCTCCTTCATTCTCCTCCAGGGATCTTGGGCATGCATGCTCACACATCCGACGTGAGTTTAAACCACCAGATCCAGGACTCAAACCATGGTCCACTACAAGGGAGTCCAGCGACATAGCCATTACACCATCTGCTGGTTCCAGATATTCATCACTCTCAAACTCAGCATTTCACAAAGCCCTAGGGTTCAGACATGATGCAATCAATCCTTTATAATAATGTAACAAGAATGATCTTTTCTCTAATTTCCAATAAGATATTCCTCATTTTGATCTGAGCTCTCATCAGAATGGCTTCTACTGTCCATATTTTTTTAAAAAATTAATTATTATTTTCTTAATTTGCTATACGGCATGAGGAGAGGGAGGAAGGGAAGGCAGAGCAAAAGGAGACTGGGGTGGGGGTAGGGGATGAGAAAGCAAGCAGCTAGGTCTGAGATTTAAACCACAATCGGCTATGTGGGAGTCCAGCACCTTAACCACCACACCACCTGCTGGCCCCTACTGTCCATAGTTCTACCAACAGGTCATTCATAGACATTTAGCCAATCTCTAGAGAGTTCCAAACTTTCATTTGTCTTCTCACCTTCTGACATGCCACAGAATTGCTCCTACTGCATTCCAGATTTTTTCTAACCTGCTCCTTCAAATACTTCCAACCTCTGCCCATTATCCAATTCCAAGATCACCCTCACACCTTCATGTGCTATAAGCCATATTCCACTTCTTTGTACCAATTTTCTATTTTAATCTGTTACATTGCTAATAACAGAAATACCTGAGTCTGGATAAGTTTTGAAGAGTGGAGATATATTCAGTTAGTTTGGCTCTTTAATATCCAGGGGCTGCATCCAGCGATGGTCTTGCTGATGAAAAGAGCTTCAGAATCCCAAGGACGCAGAGAGTATGACGTAGCAACGAGAAGTCAAGAGCTTGTATATACCTATGTATCTACGTTTGTGTCTGTGTCATTCCCTTTCCTTACAAGCCCACCCTGAAGATCTTTTTTGAGTATTTTAACCAACTGAGTTTTATTTTGTTGCATAAACCACCTAACACCTTTCAGGTGAAAAAAAAAATACTAAATTTGAATAAAGATATTACAAAATGAATTAGAGCCCAATAAACATTAGCTTTGGGTAGGGAACACAATTCTACTCAATTAAGGCAAACATTTTTTGTAGACCATAGATTAGTTTATTTTAACATCCATCATGTCATGAATTCATAGGGAATAGGTTCCAGTAGCTCAGGTTCCTTTCCATTGGTTCTCACAAAGTGTGCTTCTCTGGGTGGAGCAAGCTCGTGCTTTAGTTGAACCCAGGTACCTTTCTCTTTGACTTCCTTCTTTTTCTGGTCATTTTCCTTCACATGATTTAGGAAGCTGTCTCTGCTCTTAGAATGCTTAATATGCTCAATACGCACATTAATTCTCTTGGCAAGCATCTTGCCCTTGTTTGTTTACAACAATGCCAACAGCATGCTGGGTAACACTGTAGACGCTTCCAATTTTGCCATGGTAACATTTGTGGAGCATTCCTTTTTGAACAGTACCCATTCCCTTGATGTCTACAATATCACCTTTCTTGTAGATTCACATATATGTTGCCAAAGGAACCACTCCATGTTTTCTAAAAGGCCTAGAGAACATATATGGGTGCCTCTCCTCTTTTCCCTTCGTGTTCGTTTGCATACATCATTTTGGTTAATTACTGGATGATAGCTGTTCTGGACAAAAGGAAGGCTCCACTCTGAAGATCTTGATCACCTCCCAAAAGCCCCATCTTTCGACACTAATTAGAGTGTCTTCACTCACTCAACACCATTTCCAGATTATGGCTCATCAGATTTCTAACACATGGGTTGGGGGGGGGTGTGTGTGCACATTCACATTGTAGCATTACCTTTTTAATAAAAAAGTGAAGTATAGCCCATCTTTGTCCTTCTCCATTTTCTCTTTCCTTCCACCGGTACAATCTCTGCCTCCATGATCACATTGCCTCCTCTTCTGGCTCTGTGTCTGAGCCTCTCTCTTATGAGAACATTTGAGAAGGCATTTGGAGCCCACCTCAATAACCCAAGATAGTCTTCATCCTTAATCATATATCCAAAGACTATTTTTCTTTATAAGGTAGAACTTACAGGTTCCAAATATAAGGATCTAATATCTTGGAGACCCTTATATTGCCTGTCATCTTCCCAAAAGTATTTGAGGGTAACAGAACATAAGGATAGCAAACTTCAGTGTCTTTAGAACAAAAATAGAAAATTTTCTCCACCTCCAACTTTTTATAACATGTCAAAATTAATGATAGATATCACAAACAGTTTAATTACAGTCTAAGAGTCTATCCACTGCATATAGTCTTTTTGCACATAATTACATACATAAACTATAAAGAAGTTATAAAACACAGAGCCTCTTCTGGAGATGTGGCTATCATAATATTAATACTTCTGGGGCCAGCAGGTGGTGGGGTGGTTAAGGGTGCTGGGCTCCCACATGGACAACCACAGTTCGAGTTGTGAACCTGCAGCTTGCTTTCCTCACTCTCTCTCTCTCACTTTCTCACTCTGCTTCTCTCTGGTCAAATTAAAATAAGCAAATAAATAAATTAAGTTAAATAATTATTTTAAAAAATACTTCTTTTATAACCCATTTCATCACTTTTCTGGAGAAAGTATGAAGTATGTCACTGATATTGCCATGGCTTCACACCCAATTCTATGTACGAAAATAATCAATTAAATATCTGTAAACTGTTTGCAGCTAATGCTATCAAAAATTATTTAATTATATTGGCATGATATGAAAGATTACTTGCAAAAGAAAATACATGTGGAAAAAAGCCCTAATGTGTACTTGAAACATGCTTCTTTCATTTCCCAAACTCATATGCTGAGCATAGACTCTCTCCACGCACCTTTGAAATAGTCACAATTAGAAACACCCTAAGATTAGGACAGATAGCTTTGGCCAAAGTAACTTAAAGGTGATCAGCAAAGGAAGTCTCCAGGCTATGATGGAGGTAGGTCTGCTGTGCGTTTAGTGCATAGACCTAATTGCTTTACTTGATTATGTACTTCCTTCTTCAGTACTAAATTTATGAGAGAAAATGAACACTTTCAAGAGGAGCCTAGAAGATTTAACTTTCCAATAGCTTTTGTCTTTAAAGGGAAAAAAAATGTTATAATATGTTGCTTCAGGGCCAGCAAATGGCATGGTGGTTTAGGCACTGGATTCCCACATGACTGACCATGATTCAAGTCCTGGACCTGGCAGCTTGAAAGTCATGCTGGGCATGTGTGCATGTGTGGCCACAATCCAGAGAAAAGAATAGAAGAGAAGGGATTGCAGCATGGCCATCCCCACTGTGGGGCAATTTCTCACTTTCCATCTCTCTGTCTGTCTTTCTCCAGCAAGTGCACACATCCTTTGACAAAAACCTAAAACAATAATAATAACAATAATACTGTTTCACAAAGTGGGCTTACAATGATGCCTAAACTGTTTAGGTTGATTTGGGGACACATTTTAAGCTGTTATTTCATTTTTTAATTTAAAAACACTTACAAAAAAACCCAGCTACTATGTGTTATAGTAACTCAGTGACTGGGCTCCCACATGGACAACCACAGTTCGAGTTGTGAACCTGCAGCTTGCTTTCCTCACTCTCTCTCTCTCACTTTCTCACTCTGCTTCTCTCTGGTCAAATTAAAATAAGCAAATAAATAAATTAAGTTAAATAATTATTTTAAAAAATACTTCTTTTATAACCCATTTCATCACTTTTCTGGAGAAAGTATGAAGTATGTCACTGATATTGCCATGGCTTCACACCCAATTCTATGTACGAAAATAATCAATTAAATATCTGTAAACTGTTTGCAGCTAATGCTATCAAAAATTATTTAATTATATTGGCATGATATGAAAGATTACTTGCAAAAGAAAATACATGTGGAAAAAAGCCCTAATGTGTACTTGAAACATGCTTCTTTCATTTCCCAAACTCATATGCTGAGCATAGACTCTCTCCACGCACCTTTGAAATAGTCACAATTAGAAACACCCTAAGATTAGGACAGATAGCTTTGGCCAAAGTAACTTAAAGGTGATCAGCAAAGGAAGTCTCCAGGCTATGATGGAGGTAGGTCTGCTGTGCGTTTAGTGCATAGACCTAATTGCTTTACTTGATTATGTACTTCCTTCTTCAGTACTAAATTTATGAGAGAAAATGAACACTTTCAAGAGGAGCCTAGAAGATTTAACTTTCCAATAGCTTTTGTCTTTAAAGGGAAAAAAAATGTTATAATATGTTGCTTCAGGGCCAGCAAATGGCATGGTGGTTTAGGCACTGGATTCCCACATGACTGACCATGATTCAAGTCCTGGACCTGGCAGCTTGAAAGTCATGCTGGGCATGTGTGCATGTGTGGCCACAATCCAGAGAAAAGAATAGAAGAGAAGGGATTGCAGCATGGCCATCCCCACTGTGGGGCAATTTCTCACTTTCCATCTCTCTGTCTGTCTTTCTCCAGCAAGTGCACACATCCTTTGACAAAAACCTAAAACAATAATAATAACAATAATACTGTTTCACAAAGTGGGCTTACAATGATGCCTAAACTGTTTAGGTTGATTTGGGGACACATTTTAAGCTGTTATTTCATTTTTTAATTTAAAAACACTTACAAAAAAACCCAGCTACTATGTGTTATAGTAACTCAGTGACTCCCTGATTCTGTGTATTGCAGGCTTACAATGGTTTCTTTTACATTGCCACTGTGAAATGTTTTCCAACGAAAATGAACTCTGTGTAACATGATGAATATCCATATACAGAATGTAAAAGGCTAACTGTCCTCCAAACCCCATTATGTGAACAGCCCTTATTTCTTAAACATTTATTTGACATTCACAATAAAAGCACGTGTGACTGTGTGGCATAACAGACTTCCAACCTATGACAGGACCATCCGCCAGATCTAAATAAATAAGCACTACCAAACCAATGTCTATGACCTCACTAGACTACAAGATAGTTACTGGCACCTCGTTCTTGCTTCTCCACAGCTCCTCTTCCTCAGCAACTTTGGATTCCAGCAAAATTCCTGGAGGGTTCCAGAAGTCTCTGCTGTAGACAAGGACTTCCTAACAGCCCATCTCATCTATCACTGCTGCTGTCTCTTCTAGCTCTGTTGTCCTCTCTGCTCTGCTCTGCCCTGAGATCAACAGGAGCAAAAGGCCATGAAACACTTCCATTCCAGAAAGGGGTCATGCTATTTCGCCTCCAAAACTCTGAAACCCCAAAAGCATCCATTATTACTACACATTCATTAATTGCTTATTTTTAAATTCTTGGACATGGCAAATCCGAAATCTCTAAAGAAAAAGGGAAAGTTTTCTGTACTACTTCAAAACGGAGAAATAAATAGTCCCACAGTAAATGGGGGGAAATGTTGAAGCAGAAATAGAAAAATTATTTGAGTTCAGGATATGAATAAGCTATAAATGCTACAGTGGCTGACTAGCTAATTCTTCGTACCATTCTCTCTATTCCACTGGTTGAAAAGATTAGTAATACTGCAAATTTTCAAGGACAAAATTCAAATGCTTTATTTATTTTTTTGAATTGTTGCCAGAGGGCATGTGTGCTCTTAAGAGAGAGACCAAGTATGAAAGCACCCTCCAATGGGCAATGGTCACATTGCAATCCTTTCTCCTTTCCTGTCTCCTTCCAGGATTGTGGGCATGCTCACACATACACATGCCTGGCGTGTTTCTCTGGCCACCACATCTGGGGACTCGAACTGTACCATCAACCACATGACTGGGATACAGCCACCCTAACTAACCAGGGGCTGACACCCTAATATATACATACATACACACACACATACATATGTGTATATATGTATACACACACTCATACACATAAAATTTTTTTTCCACCATAGGGCACATGCACTCACTAATGAGAGGGAAAATGAGAAATCACCCCTTTGGGGAATGGCCACCCTGCAATCCCTTCTCCATTCTCCTTCTGGAATCTTGGGCACACATGCATGTGCTCACATGTGCCCAGAGTGATTTTCATGTCACTGAGCCCAGGACTTTGAACCACATTCAGCCATGTTGGGAGCCCAGTGACATAACTACTAAAGCATCTACTGGCCCATAACTGTAAATGATTTTAGGAAAAATTCACCTCTGGCAATGATATGGGCATAGGCAATGTTCTCAGAATATTTTCATTGAAAAACACAAAAATAATACCTCAAATTAGTACTAATAATGCATTAGGTTTGAAGATTACAGAGAGTCATAGGATTATCTCATTTGATCTCATCTCATTTGATCCTCAAAAGTAGTCTGTGAAGCAGATAGAAAAGTTATAGATGGTCTTCATTTTATAGATGAGAAAAATTGAGGCTCAAAAATTAAAAGGCTCTTGACCAAGATCTTCTAATTAATAAATGATGATATTTGCCTTGATCTCGGTTCACAGCATTTTTCATGCCATAATGCCTCTTTCTTCATATTACTCTTTCATATTTTGCTTGTTTCTGGACAAAAAAGAATCAAAGAGCTCCTATTTCAAAAGTTGAAAAGGATGTTGAGTTTTCAAAATACCTACAGATTACCTGTGGTAGCAGCTGAGTTTTCTATTATTCTGGCATCAGTATCTGCCTGCACAATTGCAGTACCCATGTGGCCTCCTCAGCACACACAGAATTGTCCTGCCTTCTTACACTGAATACATCTCCCCTCTCTCTCTCTACCTCATGGGTCAGGCCCATCCTTGTCAATCTAAGCAGGAAACATTCCCCCAGATCCGAGCTGATCATTAAGCTAAGAACCAATTTGACAAGGCAACTGCAAGAGTAATATTTCATAATATACAGCTATGGGTTGTTGGTATACTCTAGGGGACATGATCAGAGGAGGGAAGGATGGTCAGGGAAGAAAAGGACACACAATTGCAAATACTTAAACAGATCAGAATTCACTCATTCAACATTGTGGGACAAAAGACCAAAAAGGCCTTATCTTTAAAATTTTTATCCGTATGATTAAATTAATAAAGTCAAAAAAATCTTGGAAAATATTAAGAAAAATAGCAATCATGCCCACAGATCACTAATTTAGTGATAAAACTACTTAACAGTTTAAGTGGTATATTCCCTTTAGACTTTTTCTTATACAATGTATTTTTTCTTTAACGTGTTGACAGTTTTGCAGTACTTACTGACTGATCTTGGGTAAGTTATTTAACTTCTGAGAACCTAGGAACATCTGTTTATACCATCAGTCTCAATATATATTCATCAATAGTTTCTTCTCCCTCCTAAGGTATGACAAGTCAGAAATATCTAAACTTCCACCCTTTTTTAAAGAAATAACTGATAACAACAAAAGAAAAAATCTGAAGCAGAAATGGAAGAACAAAGGCTTGATGCTCTGGTTTGAATATTTGTCTTCTAAACTCTTGTTGAAACTTAATTCCCATTGTAACAGAACTGAGAAGCGGGGCAGAATAAAAGGACAACTCTGTCCTCATGAACAGATTAATGCAGAACAGATTAACCCATTCATGCATTAATGGATTAATAGGTTATGGAGAGAGCTGATTGTTAAAAAAGTGGCCCTCTCACCTTGTGATAATCTGCCATGAACCTGGCCCAGTGGTGGCACCATGTTCTTAGACTTCCCAGATGACCTAAATAAAACTCTGTTCTTCATACATTACCCAGTCAGTCATATTCAGTTATAGCAGAAGATTGGCCTAAGATAGTTGGTTTCTCTATCTGAAACAAGAAATAATAGACCAGTATATGTAATGCTTGTGAGGAATCATAAGACAATGCCTATAAATTGCTTAACCTAAGAGCTGTCATAGAGTAAGCCCACAAAATGTTAGTTATTATTATGTGTGTAATTTTATACTAATTTGTCACTCAATAAGTTGTTTGCTTTATTTATTTGTTTATTTTTAGGTTTTTGCCATCAGAAAAGTTTGCTTGCCAAAGAGAGAAAAAGGGAGAGGGAAAGTGAGAAATCACCCCCCCCCCAGGGAGGTTAGCCATGCCACAGGCCCTTTTCCTCCATTCCCCTCTCAAGATTTTGGGTACTCCTGTACAGGTGCTTAGTGTGATTTTTAAGCCTGCAGGTCTGCTGTAGGCCATGTGGGAATCCAGTGCCTCAACCACTCTGTCCCCTGCTGGCCCTTGCTTTATTTTTTTAATATCACATGTTACTCATGAGAGAATTTCACGTGAAATAAATATAGAAAATAAAAAGGATTTTTTTTGGTGAGTGAGAAACTTAAGATGAGGTACCAAATAAATTACAGTGAGAAAAGAAGAGAAATTAATGTCTAACAAAAATAAGATGAAGTTAAAAAATGTCAAATACATAAAATGTATACCATACAGAATCACTCACATTGATAACAATAGGCCACAGCTATGACTCCAATACATTTTCCAGGTAAAGCCAAGACAATAACATAGGCATAAACACCTGAAAAGAAATCGGTTGCCCAGCAGATCACTCAACTATTCTAAGTTAAGAAACCTGGGACCAGCAGATGGCTTAATGACTATGTCACTGGACTCCCCTGTAGTCACCCGCAGTTCGAGTCCCAGACCTGGAGGCTTAAACTCATGCTGGATGCATGTGCATGCTTGCCCAAGATCCTGAGAGGAGGATGGAAGAAAAGTGATTTCAGCATGGCAATCCCCCCAGCGGGGGTGATTTCTTGCTTTCTGTCTCTCTGGCTTTCTGGTGAATACACACAAAACAAAACAAAACAAAAAACTCTCAAAAAAAACCCTGAGAGTTGGGTTTCTTTTTTAGTAAAAGCATGCTGATATACAATGACATTATGCACAACATCTCTGTAATGAATAATGGGGTTACAGAAAAAAAAATTCTCCTTTTTAAAATTTTATTGTTAAAATGTCATGGATATTCTTCATTGTTTAATAAAAAAAAAGAAGATATAATTAACTTGAAAAGTAAAAATAAGGATAAATCTCTCATTTTATGATCCAAAGATAATAATGGCAGAGCAATAGCCATTGTTAATAATATGGTATAATTCCATCCTGGCTATTTTCTATGCAAATATGTGTGTGTAAATCACTATATATTTACTTATAAAAATTTGACCATTACACATTCTATTTTGTACATTGCCTCTCTTAATGTATTTACAGCAACCTTATGTAAACATTCAAATATTTATAGCATCATTTTGATGACTGCATAACATTTCATAGTATAGGTATATCTTCATTTATTTTAGCCAAACTCCAAAAATGTCAGATTCAATTGTTTCCAAATTTCCACTATTATAAATAATGTGACTGTCTCCTTCAGAAACATCATATAAATCCAGACTAAAGGACAGTCTAAAAGTAATTGCCTTTACTCTTCTAAAAAGACCAAGTCAGTAAACATAAGTACAAAATGAAACATACTAAATTCCTTACTTATTGAATCTATTATTTTTTTTATTTCCCTCTGATAGAATATAAGCTCCAACAGAGTATGAGTTTTTTTATTTTGTTTTCTTCATATTTACAAAGCCCATGTAATGGTGGCTTGTACGTAACAGTTTCTTAATAACTGTTTGTTAAAATGAATGGTGGCATATCTGTTAGAGGGGAGGAGGAGAAAAAGAAAGGTGTTCGTGAGATGGCACAGACAGTATTCTGAGAACTCAGAAGAAAAAAAGAGGAGACATGGCTGCAGTAGACTTTTCAGACTCACCCCGCCTTTTATAGAGAAGACTATCCTGATAAAACTAGAACAATGAGAATATTCACATTGCAGACATTAACGAATTGAGGTGAGAAACCTCAAGTGCTTCTCCACCCTAAATACAAGTCCCTTTTTCACAAAGGGAAGAGTAAGCAAGAAGACACACACGGTCCTGTGTCAACCACATTCAAACCGCATACCCAATATTTAGAGTCACCTCGAAACAAGAATAACGTGATGTTTGCACAAGCTCCTGGATGTGTGTATCCATCATTTTCTATTCCTTTTATTCATTTTTTTTGAAAATTCATTACACACAAAATGCTAAAGCTAAGGGATTTGTAAAACACCCATTAGAGATAAGAAATACCTAGCTGCTGTTTGCTCATTTTCAACTAGCAGACATCTCTAGGCATAGGTGTCACCCAGTCTAGTGATGTAAATCGGGTATTTAAACAAGGAATTGAAGTAGAAAATGGATCAATGAAGGACCATTAATGCCTACACCAGCTTGCTTCCACCTGAAACAGGAGGACATGTGCGCTCACTTTTGGAACTGAGAGCAACAAGGCACGTGACACTGTTCTGTCCTTTGAGCCTACTGGCACTCTCCCAAATGAAAATGCACAGTCTTTCAGAACCTGCTCAAATGCTACTTACTTCATGAAGACCCAAGGATTCCCACAGCTTAATGGGACACTGGCTTCTATTAAGCCCCTAGCACTTCACTCGTACCCATTTATGGCACTTACTTTACCTCCCTGATATTACTGTCATGATTATTCAATACTGTTGCCACCATGAGGGAAGAAATTCTGTGTTTTTAATCATGTGTATCTCCTTTGGCAACTCATGCACATGTCCAACAAGTCCATATTAAACCGAATAAAATCAAGTATTTTCAAAATAGTCTTCCACACAAGTAGGCTAGCAAAAATCCTTGTATAGGGACCAGCACATGGTGTAATGGTTATGTTGCTGGACTCCCATATAGAAGACCATGATGTGAGTCTCAGACCTGGTGGCTTAAAACTCACACCGGGCACATGTGCATGCATGCCCAAAATCGTCAGAGAAGAATGGAGGAGAAGGGATTTCAGCATGATCATCCCCCCCAGGGGGTGATTTCTCACTTTCTGTCTCTCTGTCTCTACAGCGAGCACACAGGCCCTATGGCTAAAGCCTCTCTAAAATAAATAATAAATAATCCTATATAGTAGAAACTTGCTGAGTCCATCTCAATGGAATCTCAAGCAGATTCATATTTCTGACAACTTTGATTATATCAGGTAGATCACTGAGTAAGGTTGCAGCTATTGCTTGTTCTTACTTTTTAATATAAACTCATCCCATTTTTTTTCACTAAATTTTATTGATTTCTGTTATAAAATAGCATATAACCTGAATTACTGCCTATATCTCATTCAAATGTAGATGCCGTAAGGACAGAAGTTTTTGTCTCTTAGTTTTTTTTCTCCCTTACCATGACTAAAACAGTCCCTGGCACATAGTAGACATTTAACAGTAACTGTCGAATAAAGTTGTTTAAAGAACCAGGCCAAACCAAATTTCTGCAAATAGACTATGGAAGCTGTGTATATATTATGATTACAGTGGTAGATTATTTCCTAAGAAGACCTCTAAAAATTTTTTAAATAAGATTTCCTCTTTCATTAAATGCCAACAGATAATAAACATATGAGATTTTAGACTTCATCAGCAGTCAGAAAGTTATAAATTAAAAATACCAAAAGTTGGGAGGGAATCAAGACGGGAAAATGGCAGAACATTTAATGGACACAAAAATGGAAAATTATCTGTTGATAATAATGTGCATGGTAATATCTTTGACTAGACTAATATGCAGTATACTCATGCCCAGAAAGTTCATTCTGCATGCTGTACAGATGGATAGTAATTGAATGTAAAAAAAAAAAAAAAAAAAAAAAAAGAAAAAAGATTTCTGTTATAAAATAGCATATAACCTGAATTACTGCCTATATCTCATTCAAATGTAGATGCCGTAAGGACAGAAGTTTTTGTCTCTTAGTTTTTTTTCTCCCTTACCATGACTAAAACAGTCCCTGGCACATAGTAGACATTTAACAGTAACTGTCGAATAAAGTTGTTTAAAGAACCAGGCCAAACCAAATTTCTGCAAATAGACTATGGAAGCTGTGTATATATTATGATTACAGTGGTAGATTATTTCCTAAGAAGACCTCTAAAAATTTTTTAAATAAGATTTCCTCTTTCATTAAATGCCAACAGATAATAAACATATGAGATTTTAGACTTCATCAGCAGTCAGAAAGTTATAAATTAAAAATACCAAAAGTTGGGAGGGAATCAAGACGGGAAAATGGCAGAACATTTAATGGACACAAAAATGGAAAATTATCTGTTGATAATAATGTGCATGGTAATATCTTTGACTAGACTAATATGCAGTATACTCATGCCCAGAAAGTTCATTCTGCATGCTGTTAGACAGATAGAGAGTAATTATAAGTAAAAAAAAAAAAAAAAGAAAAAGAAAAAAGGAAAAAAATTTTAAATAAAATAAAAATACCAAAAGTCATCATTTCAGGTCCTCCTCCTTGGCAAACATTAATATCTGACACCATGTGTGGTTAGAAAGTGGAGCATTAGGAAGGGGGCACCCACAGTATAATCATTAGGCACCATACATTGAGAACTGGACCTCACAAGGCTCACTGCAGTTCAAATCCAGCTTCAGCAGCTTAGAAAACATGCCAGGCACATGTGTGTGCATGCCCAATATCCTGACAAGATGGAGAAATGGAGGAAAAAGGATTATGGTGGGACCATATCCCATTGTGGGGGAAGGTTCTTCTCGTTCTCTCTGGCAAGTACATGACCCCTTGGGCAATAAATAAAGGTGGAAAAGAAAAAAGAAAGTGGGGCATGAGAAAACCTCATACATTGCTGCTAAACAGTAAATGCACTACTTTGGAATAAGAAGAGAAAGTTCAAGAAATCTATTGTACATCATGCTGACAACAGTTAATAACAATATATTGCATATTTGAAAACTGCTAAGAGAGAGATTTTAAGTATCCTTACCATAAAAAAAGGGTAAGTACATGTAACACATGTTAAATAACTTGTGGATTTAGTCATTCCACAATGTATACATATAACATCATGTTGTACACAATACAAGATCTTCTAAAAGTACATGCAAATGTATATTATTTTAAAATGTGCACTATTAAAAATTATGCATGAATTTAAAATTTTTTCACCAAAATAAACTTGTATTTTAATCTCATTTTTCATGAACTTATTGAAGTCCCTTCATATAAATACAATTAATAGGCATACCCTATGACAAGTCAGCTTCCAGCTAGTCTCACGTACATGTACAATAGGAATATGCTACCAATTGCTCCAAATTGGAATCAAGTCCAACATCTGTCATCTGTAAAGTGAACAAATAAATTATGGCATATTTGGGCCAGCTAGTGGTTTGATAGGGCAGCTAGATTCCAAATAGTCAACTTGGTAGTTCAAAGCCTAGACCCTCTGACTTGAGAAACACTCCAGGTGTGTGTGTATGCATGTCCAAAATCCCCAAAGAAGTGATAAATGGAAGAAAGGGATTGTGGCATAACCAGAGCTCATAGAGATGAATGCTTTCTTGATTTCTCTCCTCCTCCCATACCCCAAACATCTCACTCTCTGTCCACTGAGCTCACTCACACACACTCGGTGATTTTTTTTAATCATGATTATTCACATAATTTTATAGAATACCATTCCACAATGAAACATGGAACAATGGATAGCCATAATACCATAGATACATCTTATAAGAAGACATAAAAATAATACATGCAGTAAGAATCTTTCATATAAACTTCAAAAATAGGCAAAACTTAACAATAATCTTTAGAAAACCATCCATAAGTAGTAAGGCATAAAGAAAAGCAAAAAGTTATTATCCCAAAAGTCAAAATTATTTTAGGGAGAAGAAAACAAGCTACAATTATGAAGGAACACATAAGAAATGTCCTATTTTGAAGTGTGTGTGGTTTTTACACCACTGTATGTTTTGTTATGTGTTAGCTCTCCATGTTTATGCACTTTTCTACAGTTACATAAAATATGACAAAACAAATATTGTTTTGTGTTAAAAACACACCTTAAATACTCTGAGAGACAACACAGTAGAAAAGTAAAACATGGATTCCAGCCCCAACTCCATCACAATCAGCCTTGTGACTTTGCTGGTAAATTAACTCCTTGAAAAGCCAGTGAGTCTAACCTTAAATGCACTTTATAATACCTGGGGAGCTTTAAAAACTGCTAGAGCCAAGTCCCATTTCCAGAGGTTCTGATTTAATTGGTGCAGGTGAATGACGGCCTGAGAATTGGTAGTTTTAAAGTTCCCCAGGTGATTCTAAAAAGCAACCACAGCTGAGAACTACAGTGCTAAGCCCTAGTTTCCTCATCTGTAAAATTATGATGATAATAATAGTACCTTATTGTGAGGTTGTTATAAGGATAAAAAAAAATTATAGTCTATATACAATGCTTAGAATAGAGCCTAGTATTTAATAAAGTTTTACTCTCATTGTTAAACTGCTTTCCCTATTACTTAACAAACAAGATTTGAAGTTTGGTTGCAACTGATATTGAAGAAACATAAGAAATAGATGGTATTTTTTAAAAGATTTTTTAAAGAATTATTTAACTTTATTTTTTATTATTTTGATTTGACCAGAGAGAGACACAGAGAGAGGCAAAGTGAGAAAGTAAGCCTCCAGGTCCAGAACGCAAACCACAGTCAGCCATGTGGGAGTCCAGTGCCTTTAGCCACCATGCCCAGCCCCAGAAATAAATGGTATTTTAAGAAACCAGAACTAATAACAACCTGGATGAAAAAGAATAAAAGATGAGGAGAATTAAACACATACACAAAGAAAAGGAATCAGACCAGTATTTTTATTTCAACCATCTAGACACAATTTCTCAGTTACTATCTGTAGTCATTTTCCAAGTTTATATGAGTGATTCAAAAGCCAGTAAAAGGCTTGACATTATGTCTACTGGGCCTTACTGTGGGTGGAATCTCGTGCCTTATAGATATAATGTTCTCTTTGTTTCAAGATTTTGTTTTCTAACCAAGGAAATCATTAAATAAGCTTGAATTTCCCATCCCCCCCTGTGAAGTCCTAAACAGCTAGTGCTTTAAAACATGATGCTAATTTTTGTTCACACTCCATGGTGACATTTATTATCCTGCACATTTATAGAGTGGATTTATACCAACCAGTAATCATGGCATGAAGGAACTTTCTTCACACAAATCAAATTAAAATTTCGCTTCTCATCTCAGACATCAAAAAAATAATAATAATTTATCTGATTCAATTAATGAGTTGGGCACCTCCCAGTCCTAGAAAATAGTACTATCTGGAATTCATAGTAGCATGAAATTTTCTTTAATTAAGTAAACTGATTTGTCATTTCCAAAAACCACTTTAGCTGAGTGGATAATTATGCTTATTCCCTTAAATCATCATTTAGCAAATAAACACTAACGTAGAAAGTTCACCAAAGGCAAAAAGAAAAAAGTCTGGAAAAGAGAGGTCTTAAACAAGGGAGGACATGAAGGGGGTGGTGAGAAGAGTTGAGAGAATCTGTTGACTAGCTTGGCCCTCAGCTAGATTTCATCTAGTCCACCTGTCAAATACCAAGAAAAATAAGTACATTTTGCAGGGGCTGTTATCTCCAGCTCTCTCCTCTGACCTCCCGACCTTTGACCTACCCTGCAGGAGCTGCTCTGAGCAACTGTGCCCAGCACCTGGGAGGCAAAAGAACTCTGCAGAGGCCAACAAGTCCACATTCCACCAAGAACATTGCAACTGGATCATTCAACCAATTCAGCTGTTCTGTTGCCACACCCTCAATCTGGGCTTCCATCCAAACCTCCTCTTCCTCTTCTTTGAAAACTGTAAGCCAGGGCCCTCAGCCCTGTTTCCTGATACCCCTTCTTTTCTTCTCATTTCTCCCCAGCCAGGGGCCCCTCTTCTTCCCACCTCTGTGCCTCCTTCTAGTCAAGTCTCTCCATTGTGCCCTGTGAAACCCCAATACTATGAAGATCAAACTCCCATAAGTCTACAAATACTTTCTTGAACATTCTCCCAACAATAATTTTTTAGATGGATGTATTAGCTTCCTCCCCAAACTAATTTCATCGGTACAATCATCCTCTTAATCAGCAGGGCACCAACACCTGGCATGAATACCCACTTACCTCCCATTTGCCTCTCATCTCCAACTGTTGCCATGTGTTGACTTTTTTTTTTTTTTTTTGAGAGAGAGAGAGAGATTTTTGCTATAGGGAACGTGCACTCATCAGAGAGACAGAAAATGAGAAATCACGCCCTAGGGGAGAAGGCCACACCACAGTCCCTTCTCTTCCATTCTCCTCTCAGGATTTTGGGCACACATGTGCCCAGCATAAGTTTTAAGCATCTGGTCCAGGACTTGAACCACAGTTGACTACATGGGAGTCCAGCAACATAACCATTACGCCATCTGCTGGTCCATATGCTGACAATTTTAACTCCAGCAAGTGCTCAGATGAACCCATGTTCGGTTATTAACCATCTTCTTAATTATAGAAAAAGTTTGAAACATATACTTAAACGCAGACCCTCGCACAATAAAAATCCCACACATCTATCACCTATCGTAGATCTTAATATTTTATAATACTGTACTTGATTCCATTTCCTTTCAGCACCCCTATTTAAAAAGATTAAACACTAAAATAGTTCAGTAACTTTCCCCAGGTCCATATCACACACCCAGCATAGAGGCTAAGACACAGTACATATAAGGAGTCATTGCTCAGTAGTACATGGAGTACATGTATGAGCCTCCCTGAGTCCCAGCCCCTTCTTTCTTTCCTACATGCTAGGCACTACTGTAGGCCCTTAGCATGTATCTATAAACCTTTCTTGTCCTGGAACTTTCTCTTTGCTAATACCTCCTGTTTTCTGACCATCAATCAATCTAAATTTCTTCTCCCTTTCTGTTTTATCATCTCCCCTGTTATCTCCTCTACCCACATTTCTCTAGTCTGACTACTAAACAAAATGAAAGCATGGTATTTATTGTGTTTGTACACTAGAATGATTCTTTTCCATATCGTAATTCAAAACTTGATTGGGAAATCATTTCCTCTTGAAAAATGTTTAGGTTTTTAACGGCAACACTCACGTACATCTTCGAAGAAGCTTTTACTTCTCACCAAGCACCCTGTATCCAAGCATACCTGAATAGTTTCCATCCTACAAATGCACTTCCAGGTCTTCACTTATGCTGTTTCCGTCAGATGCGATGTTCTCAAACTGGGTTTGTCAAAGTTCTGAGCACTGGCTACCTCAGTCCGTGCGTTTCCACCTGTGTCTCCGGCATGTACCACAGAGCCTAGTGCACAGGGAGATCTCAGGACTACCTCAGTCCGTGCTTTTCCACCTGTGTCTCCGGCATGTACCACAGAGCCTAGTGCACAAAGAGATCTCAGGACATGTTTCTTGTACTTTCTTAAAACTTAATTAAAATTAAGTTAGTCATTACTTGGTGCCTCAGCCTGTTTTTTGTTAGTTGATGGGCCACCATAGAAACAAATTCCTCAGCTCATTTTTGAAAGGGGAAGATGGAAAAAGAGAAGGCACGAATAAACAAAGAACCCACAGCAATTGTCACTCTGAGGAATGAGAAACCCTGAGACCTTGCTTTCTCATGGGGTGAAAGAACTGAAGAGGTGGGGTAGGAGCAACTGCAAATAGTTTGCCTCCTCACTAATCCTGCAGGGGAAGAAACCTGTTCTGAGCAGAAGAAGTAACAGCTGCAGTTCCACCAACACATTCCATAAAAGTCACAAGAAAATTGATGAGAATTCAAATACTCTGTGATAACAGTACGAAGAAGCTTCCAAACAAAAACATGAGGAAAAAGGATGTGGAGACTGTTCCCTTAGAAAAGTGAAGAATTAAATGACAGTGTATCTGGAAGACAACAGTGAACATAGCCCGTGTGGCATGGTGGTAAAGACGGCCGAATCCCACATGCAGTTTGAGTCTCAGACCCGAAGCTTGAAAAAACACACCAAGCACATGTGCGTGTATGCCCCAAATCCTGACGGGGGAAAATGGAGAAGGGACTGCAACATGACCATTCCCATGAGGGGTCCTTTCTTTCTTTCTCTCTTGCTCTCTTCTCCCCTCTTTCTCTAGCAAGCACATGAACTTTCTGGCAAAATTTTTAAAAAGCAAAAGAAGACAGTACCAGATGCCCATATGAAGGGTGACACACGGGAGGATACTACCAGTGTGTAATGAAATAATTAGAAATTTAAAAGTAATAGGCCTGTACTCTAGGCCCCACTACGTCTAACTGATTTACAACACTTGAGTGAGATAATTTACCTACACCAAGAAATAAAGCCCTTTAGGGTCAACTCCCTTAGGAGTTTAGTAATTAAGCTCATTTAGAAGATAAGTGCAAGCTGTCTGAGAAGAAAGGCATTTCCAGCAAATCAATGCTGCAGGCTCAGACCAGCTGAACCCCCATGGGAGCAAACTAAATTGCAATCCTGGATAGGATAGAGTGGTGGTTGGAGTGCTGGACTCCCACGGGTAACCACAGTTTGAGTCCTGGGCCTGGCAGCTTTCTTTCTCTCTCTCTGGTGAAGATGCATGCCCTATAGCAAATTAAGTAATAATAAATAAAATTAATTTTTAGTAAATTAAATAATAAATAAAATTAAATAATTCAAAAAAATGTAAATACTGTTTGGCAATGACTGCCTGCAATGTACAGCAGCTACCTGCAATGAAATCACCTGAGCGCCTGTTAAAAATTCAGATTTCACAGGGCTGGCAGGTGGCAATGTGGTTAAGGTCACCGGACTCCCACATGGCCAACTGCAGTTCAAGTCCTGTACCTGGTGGCTTGCTTTCTCGCTCTCACTTTGCTCACTTTCTCTCTCTCTCTCTCTCTCTCTCTCTCTCTCTCTCTCTCTGTGTGTGTGTGTGTGTGTGCCCTTCTCTGGTCAAATTAAAATACATACATAAATAAAGTTAAATAAAATAATTCTTTAAAAATTCAGATTTCAGAATTTAGAAATTGGGATTTCTGGACCCCCAACTCTTTTCTATTGAATAAAATTTTACACACAGAGGAATAGCTCAGTATTAAATCATTAAGGAATTCAAAAACAACAACAAAACTCTCTTCTCTAAGCCTCACCCAAATCCAAACTCCATTACAATACTTCTGTGAGGTCTTCCAGAGACAAGGGTCAAATGCATTTCAGCAAATTTCCCTGATGATTAATACGCACTAAAGTTTGAGAAGCAGAGGCTTACAGTTCTGGAAACCAGAGTATGTGTAGTGAGCATAAACCTTTCAAGTAGACCAAAAAGCTACTTGTGCCAAGCTTTCCTGTCTGGGATCGTCCCTCCTTGACCTCAAGCCTGAGGAACTACAGACAGGAAACTCCTCCTATGATCGGGAGCCTCTTTTTTTTTTTCCTCTTCTGTAGAATTGTTATATTGGACTTCCTACTCCTAACAGCTGCTACATTTATCACCTTAGCCAATTTAGTGTTCTCTGTCAAAATACGCATTTTTTTAAAAATTTACAATTTCATTCTAATATGCTCTTCTTGCTAAACTCTAATTTCTTTTTCTTATTTTTTTTTTAGAGGTTTTCGCTATAGGGCGCGTGCGCTTACCTGACAGACAGAGACAGACATAGAGACAGAAAGCGAGAAATCACCCCCCAGGGGGGATGGTCACACCGCAATCCTTTCTCCTCCATTCTCCTCTCGGGATCTTGGGCACGCACGCACACGCGCCCGGCGTGAGTTTTAAGCCACTGGGTCCGGGACGCGAACCGCGGTCGACTACATGGGAGTCCAGCGACATAGCCATTATGCTAATTGCTGGTTCCCGCTAAACTCTAATTTCTTATATAATAAAAATAATTCATTATCCTTGATTTTTTTAAAGTTAGTAATGACGATGATAGTATAATTTTATTGCAGCACTTAGGTAGTGAGTTGAAATGATGTTCACCGTACAGTTTCTTAAGTTTTCTGAATGTCTGACATTTAGTAAAACATGATGTGGAAGGATTCCCTAAGTACAGAAAGGAATAGAGTGGAAAAAGAAACCCCTCCCCTCTCCTTTCACTTACTTCACTCTCATTTCCAGAAGATAATCACTGTTAAATCAACAATGTCTTGTATACCCTTCCACAAGTTGTCTGTGCATATACAAGCACATACATCTTTTCTACCTAACGTACATCACATGATGCTAACTGCATAAAAGTAACACTTCCGTGCAATTTTGTTGATATTTCAAGTCAGCATGCAGAAATTAGGCTCATTTTTAGTTGCCAGGTAAAAATCTCATTTTATGAATCTGCGTAATTGGTTGTCGGAAAAGTCATGACATGTTTTTCTATGCAAAATTGCTTCATGACTTTTCTGACGGCCCAATAATTTGAAAATAAGAACAGCAACAATAAACGCAATGAATTTTTCAATTGCCCACATACTGGAGTTACAATAGTGAATAGAGGGAGGTTTTCTAAACTAAAAAATATTATAATCTAACTAGTCAGAAACTAGAAAGCAAAGTTAGCATGAAGTTGCAAATATTTAAGAAGCAAATAAAAGGGCCAGGAGGTGACATGGCGGGTAAGGCACTGGACTCCCATAAAGCCCATCATGATTCAAGTCCCAGGCCTAGTGACTTTCTTTCTCTTTCCTGCTCTTTCTGTCTCTCTCTGGTGAGCACGTGTCCCCTATAGCAAGTTTAAATAATAATAATAATAAATTAAATAAATAATTTTTTTAGAAGAAGCAAATAAGACTCACTTAATTTCTGTATGTTGTTGAGTTACAGAAATGCTTGGGATAAATCAATATTTTGTCCAAAAATAAATGAATAATTCTGGGTTGTTAGACAAGTCATGACAGTTTTGCACAGAAAATATATGTCATGACTTTTCTGATGACCCAATAATAATGTATATCATGTCAGTATTTATAATGATATATACATATAATATTAATATATGACAACCTAATGTTTGCTCCATCCTTTTAATGAAATACTGTGCATCCAATTAAAAGCATATTGTGGCTGTTTTATGTGAAAAAGCCATTCACAAAATCCATGTACATAAATATATGCTTATACAAATATAATGCTTTTCAATTTGCAATACATCCTGCCATGTAATACTTCCAGTAACTCTGGGAGGTATGCTACTATCACCACTCTGTAGATGGTAACTCTGGGGCTCGGGGATTAAGTGATTTATCTGAACTGTGTGACCTAGGACTTACACTTGAAGCTTGTAGCCCCAAATCACCTGACGTTCTCACTTTATCACGATGACTATGGGGGAGAGAAAGACTACATACGACTGTACTCATAGGGAGCAATGTTTCCGTAGGACAATTACAGCAATATACATCCCAAAATTACCTATTTACTTTCAAGTTCCTATTTCACCATAATTCTAATGCATTCATTTGACTTCATATTCATTAGACATGTTCACAATCTATCTTATACGTTACAGAAGAAGAGCTCAGTAGGGAATCTGTCTGTGACTCACACTGTAATGACCCACTACTTGCTCATAAGGCAGCTCATAGAGTGATAATATTTTTTCTTGTGAAATAACCCCAACTGGAGTCTGTTCTTCCATTAAGTTAGAATTACATTTTCTCCTTCTGGCAATTAAATTTTATTTTCATCGAAAAGTCAGGCAAGAACACTTGCTGCTAAATGTCCCATTAGCATTCGCTGACCTTCTCCAGCGTTGTGCTATGGCTGTGAACCTGCTGTGACCACTGAGACACATACGAGAAATGGAAAAACCCTCTCAAAAGTTCTGGAGTGGCGCAAAATGCCAAGGAGCAGTCAGAGCATTAGAGAAGGACAAAAACGAAATAACAAACACTACTGGACTACTTGAAATAAGGAAATCAAGATTCTGAAGACCTGGGGGCCCCAAAATCATCTTTATTCAAAAACTAGGAACTTTTCTGGAAAATCTGGTGATATAAAAATATATTTACAAACCTCCCCTTTCTCCTCTCCCTAAAATATAGTATAATTTTCAAAAGAAAGAAACAGCAGCGCAACAGCAGCACTATCATCGAGCAAGCATAACCCGTGTAAAATCCAGGGGAAAGTTCCATCCTCGACTACTGAATTCACAGATGACTTTGCTTGAAATAATTGTGCCCTGTGGCAGAATTTATCCCACGCTTTTCCATTTGCAATACACCCTGCCATGTAATACTTCCAACAACTCTGAGAGGTATGCTACTATCACCACTCTGTAGATGGTAAATCTGGGACTCGGGGGTGAAGTGATTTTTCTGAACTCATGTAGCTAGTAAATGTGTGACTAGAACTCTCATTGGAGGGAATTTGGAGAGCAACATCCTATCCTTCAATTTAGAGAGATTTGCAAATGGGTAGTGAAGAGAAAAAAATGAGAAATAACCACTGGAGACACTCTCCTCACCCCACCTTTTCTCCCTTTTCTCCAAGTGTGAAAGGAAAATTCTAGAATTGGCTCCATGGCCTGGTGGCTAAGGGAACCGGATCCCATATGGAGGACAAGGAATTGCAGCATGACCTCTGGCAAAGTTTTTTAAAATTCTAGGGCTGGCCTGAGGGAGCCAGATCCCACAAGACCAGCCAGAGTTGGAGTCCTAGCCCTGATTGCTTCTAAAACACTCTGGGTGCATGTGCATGTGTGACCCAAATCCCAATAGAATGGAGAAGTAAAGGAAAAGGGAGTGCAACATGACCATGCCCCACTGGGAGTCTCTCTCGCTCTCTCTCCCTGCCATCCCCCATGAGAACACATGCCCTCTGACAAGTAAATATATATATATTCTATGCCATGAATGTGGAGCCAAGGGAATAGCCATATCTTATCATTGTTTTTCCCTCTGAGCAACAGAGGTTGAGAATGATGAAGGTGGCAGACATCAGAGCCTCCTTTTCCAGCCCCTTTCTTTCTTGCCTGCCTCTGCTGTGGAGTCTGAAAGATTCAATTTCCCACCTCCTGTCAGCTAAAAGTAGCCCTAAGACATACTTCTAGCTAAAGAAACGTAAGCAGATATTTCTTGGGGCTGTCTCTCTTTCTTCCTGTATCTTCTACCTGGAGTATGTGCACATCCTGGAGGTAAGCTGGGATCACTGAAAATGGTAGGGCAGAAAGGCAAGAGGAACCAGCATCTGATGACATCATTAAGTCATCCTGCCAGTCTTGGACTGACTACCCCCTGGACTTCTTGATATCTGCTTAAGCAATAGAGCAGGAATTTTTTTAAATATCATTTGTTCCTTCCATAAAAGAGAGAGACTAAGGCACCCCCAACAGATCCTTCATATCACGACCCACCCCCAACCTCAGCCAACATGATCATGGGCATGCTTGTGTATACCCAGTGTAGACAGGGAGACCTTAGATGTGAACCCTGGACCTTCCCATGTAGCATCAGCATTTCTGAACATTACATTATCACAGTGTCATCACTGCTGACCATTAGGAGGGATTTTGATGACTTGAAATTAAACACAATTCTAATAAAATACCTCCTAGGAAACAAAGCACTATGTAACTGAGTGCTAACACCAGAAAAATGGTATCAAAAAATGGCAAGAAGAGGGACCATCAGATGGCATAATGGTTACATTGCTGGACTCCCACGCAATCCACCAAGGTTCAAGTCCTGGACCCAGTGGCTTAAAATTCATGCTGGGAGTGTGTGCATGAGTGCCCAAAATCCAGAGAGGAGAATGGAGGAGAAGGGATTGCAAGGTAGCAATCACCTCTGGGAGTGATTTTTTTGCTTTCTGTCTCTCTCTCTCTCTCTGTCTCTTTGGCAAGTGCATACACCCTATAGCAAAAAAATCTCTCTTAAAAAAAAAAAAAGAAGTGCTAGTAGGGGACTTGCAATAGAGTCAGATGTGCTCAGCTATGAAATAAGGCAGTGACAGTGGGGATGAAATAAAGAAAACAGAGTTGAGATGCTTGGAAAAACTGGGCCTAACTTTCTTTTTCTCTTTTTTTTCTTTTTTTTTTTTTTTTCTGAGGGGGCCTAACTTTCTTCTATCTCCCTATAATTCCATTGAAATGGGGAAAGGAACCTTAAAACAGGAGAAACTTTGAATCCACACCAAAAATTGAAGCAAGATTCTTTTGCATGGATTCTGAATGAAGCTGATGAAACCAGATGGAAAGATGATGCCTAGAAATGATACTTGCGAGTCTCTAATGAGAAAAAAGAAAGCAAGCAGCATCTTGGCAGAACGCTACTGACACAAATGTGCGGAAGCAAGGACTGGGATGGGGTAGCAGTGAAGGAAAGGAAAGCACTAATTACATTACATTTGTAGCTGTGGGTAGTGCCATAGGCTATATGTGTCTAAAATGTGTATGTCAAACCTAATCCCCAACATGAGGGTCTCAGGAGGTGAGTTTGTCCTGAGAGCAGAGCCCTCAAGAACAAAATTAGTGCTTTTTTTTTTTTAATAGGTCTTTGCTGTAGGGTGTGTGTACACTCTGGGAGAGAGACAGTGAGATGGAAAGTGAAAAATCACCCCCCCCCCAGGGGGACGGCTATGCCATAATCCCTTCTCCTCCTGGGATTTTTGGCACATACACACAGGTGCCTGAAGTGAGTTTCAAACTGCCTGCTGGAAAACTGTGGTCACTCATGTGACAGTCCAGTAGTGCTGTAACCACTATGACACCTGCTGGCCCCATGGGATTAATGTGCCCAGAGGGTTCTGTCACTTACTGCTGTGTGAGAACACAACAAGAAAGTCTCTGACCCAAAAAGCAGCTCATGAGACACTGAATCTGTTGATGTTTTGATCTTGGACTTCCCAATCTCCAGAACCATGAGAAAAGAATGTCTGCTGTTTCTAAGCCACCTTTGCTATGCTACCTTTCTATACAGCCCAAACTGACCAAGACAGCAATGCTCAAAGCAGCTATTGGAGGATGTTCAGGCATCATGCTGTTGTTGAAGCAAGCAGGAAGCAGGCAGTATGGCAAGACTTCTCTGAAACAGCAGCACTTCTCCTCAGCAAGGCAAGGCTTTCAAGGCATTGGGAGCAGAAAAAGAACAGAGGATAGATGCAGCCATGCCAAATGCAAAACTAGGCAACAAGCACAACAGCCTCAAAGAGGAAGGCAAATATAAACTAGCTCTTCTGTGCTAGCCCAGGATCATCCTCCTTCTTCACTTGCCTTGCTCTGTTGGCGATGTAAATACGTACACCAATCAGTCCTCCAGCTTAAAATCTAAGGAAGAAAAAAATTCTAATAGTAATTAGCTGCATGGAGAGAAGATGCAAGGATAATTCAAAAGCCTTATTTTTTGGTTAAACAAGTAAACACAAAAGACAAATAGCTCTCTATTTAAGAAGACATAAGTAAGGGGCCAGCAGGTGACATAGTGCTTATGATGCTGGACTTGCACATGGCTGACCATGGTTTGAGTCCCAGACCTGGCTTTCCTTTTCTCTCTCTCTTGCTCTCTGTCTCTCTCTGGACAAATTTTAAAAATAATAATAATAACAAATAGAAGTAAATAATCTTTTTTAAAATGTTTTAAAAGAAGATATAAGTAGAAGAAAGGAATCTATGAAATATTGTAAGAGGAAGCATATGCATTTGAGAAAAATTTGATACCAGAAGAAAAACTTAATGGTGAATTTCTTTGGGCGTTCCAAAAATTTTTGAAAATGTAGACTCATTAAAATTACAGACTCAAAGGCAGAGACTGAGCAATAGGCAGAAATTAAAAGTAAATATAATTCAATATAGAAATAATGTAGAGAAATGAACACTGTAAGTAAAGGCAAATTCTCATTGGAAGTAGTCAAGTCCAGAATATCCAATGCAGAAAATTAAATCAGTGATACGAAGGACAAACGTTGAAAGCTTTCTCAGACTACAGAGGAAAAGAAAACGAGATGAAATGTCAAGAAAGATGACAGAGATGACTGGCTTTAGGTATCCAACATATAGAGAAGATAACAAATAGAACAAAATCAATATTCAGAAATATAATTTTAAAAATATTTTCTGATTCTGGGAACCAGCAGTTAGCGTAATGGCTCTGTCGCTGGACTCCCACGTAGTCAACCGCGGTTCGCATCTCGGACCCGGTGGCTTAAAACTCACGCCGGGCGCGTGTGCGTGCGTGCCCAAGATCCCGAGAGGAGAATGGAGGAGAAGGGATTGCGGCGTGACCACCCCCCCTGGGGGGTGATTTCTCGCTTTCTGTCTCTATGTGTCTCTCTGTCTCTGTCTGTCTGGCGAGTGCACGCGGCCTATAGAGAAAACCTCTCCAAAAAAAAGAGAAAAAAAAAATCTTTTCTGATTCTGACTTTATAGCTTCAGGCAAATCTATTGAAAAGATACCTTGACTAAACCATGCTCTGCAGACATTTTTTAATTTTATGGATAGGAGAAAAATTCTATAAATATCTAATTTAAAAAGTGAATTTGTTCTACTTGTGGTTGAATATTTGTATACCCCCCAAAACTTACATTTTGAAACCCTAACCCCCAAGGTGATAGTTTAGAAGTGGGGCCTTTGAGAAGGGAGGAGGGTTAGTGTCTTTATGAAGGCAACAAGCACAACAGCCTCAAAGAGGAAGGCAAATATAAACTAGCTCTTCTGTGCTAGCCCAGGATCATCCTCCTTCTTCACTTGCCTTGCTCTGTTGGCGATGTAAATACGTACACCAATCAGTCCTCCAGCTTAAAATCTAAGGAAGAAAAAAATTCTAATAGTAATTAGCTGCATGGAGAGAAGATGCAAGGATAATTCAAAAGCCTTATTTTTTGGTTAAACAAGTAAACACAAAAGACAAATAGCTCTCTATTTAAGAAGACATAAGTAAGGGGCCAGCAGGTGACATAGTGCTTATGATGCTGGACTTGCACATGGCTGACCATGGTTTGAGTCCCAGACCTGGCTTTCCTTTTCTCTCTCTCTTGCTCTCTGTCTCTCTCTGGACAAATTTTAAAAATAATAATAATAACAAATAGAAGTAAATAATCTTTTTTAAAATGTTTTAAAAGAAGATATAAGTAGAAGAAAGGAATCTATGAAATATTGTAAGAGGAAGCATATGCATTTGAGAAAAATTTGATACCAGAAGAAAAACTTAATGGTGAATTTCTTTGGGCGTTCCAAAAATTTTTGAAAATGTAGACTCATTAAAATTACAGACTCAAAGGCAGAGACTGAGCAATAGGCAGAAATTAAAAGTAAATATAATTCAATATAGAAATAATGTAGAGAAATGAACACTGTAAGTAAAGGCAAATTCTCATTGGAAGTAGTCAAGTCCAGAATATCCAATGCAGAAAATTAAATCAGTGATACGAAGGACAAACGTTGAAAGCTTTCTCAGACTACAGAGGAAAAGAAAACGAGATGAAATGTCAAGAAAGATGACAGAGATGACTGGCTTTAGGTATCCAACATATAGAGAAGATAACAAATAGAACAAAATCAATATTCAGAAATATAATTTTAAAAATATTTTCTGATTCTGGGAAGCAGCAGTTAGCGTAATGGCTCTGTCGCTGGACTCCCACGTAGTCAACCGCGGTTCGCATCTCGGACCCGGTGGCTTAAAACTCACGCCGGGCGCGTGTGCGTGCGTGCCCAAGATCCCGAGAGGAGAATGGAGGAGAAGGGATTGCGGCGTGACCACCCCCCCTGGGGGGTGATTTCTCGCTTTCTGTCTCTATGTGTCTCTCTGTCTCTGTCTGTCTGGCGAGTGCACGCGGCCTATAGAGAAAACCTCTCCAAAAAAAAGAGAAAAAAAAAATCTTTTCTGATTCTGACTTTATAGCTTCAGGCAAATCTATTGAAAAGATACCTTGACTAAACCATGCTCTGCAGACATTTTTTAATTTTATGGATAGGAGAAAAATTCTATAAATATCTAATTTAAAAAGTGAATTTGTTCTACTTGTGGTTGAATATTTGTATACCCCCCAAAACTTACATTTTGAAACCCTAACCCCCAAGGTGATAGTTTAGAAGTGGGGCCTTTGAGAAGGGAGGAGGGTTAGTGTCTTTATGAAAGACACTAGCTCCCAAAGAGCTAGCTCCCCCCTTCCATGATGTGAGGACACGGCAAGAAAGCACCATCTGTGAAGCAGGAAACAGGCCCTTGCCAGATAGCGAATCTGCTGGCACCTTCATCTTCAACTTCCCAGCCTTCGGAACCATAGAAATAAATTTCTGATATTTATAAGCTACCTGGCCTACCGTATTTTATTATAGCAATGCAGACTAAGACACTACTGGTCAAAATCCTTCAGCTGTTAGTGAAAGAAATTCAATTCAAATTTGCTTAAGCAAAAAAAAAAAAAAAAAAAAGTTTTGATTCATTTAATCTTGGAAGTCCAGGATGCATTTGGTTTCAGAGCTGGCAAATCCAGGCTCCAAATGGTATCTTCAGGTATCTCTTTTTCTGTGTGCCTCTGTTCACTTTTATTTTCATATTCACATTTATACTCCTATTCTCTCTCCCTTCCCACCTCCAATATATAATAGCTATCTGTAACCCCAGATTCACATTTCCTCACTTACCAAATGTAAGAAGAACAACGAGTTCTCTTAACTCTTTCAATCAACTTCAGTGGTGATTCTGATTGGCCCTGGGTAAGCCAGGTTCCCATGGAGAAAAAGCACCATCTCCAGTGACTATGGCACTCTGATCAGCCAACATTGCATGCACCAACCTCCTTGTGAGAGTCAGGGATGGGATGGGGGCCTGAATGGCATCATTACTGACAGGACCATGTGCAGATTTCCCCAAAGAAACCAAGAACTAGTTGGGGGGGAGGGGGACCACCTACCACCGTCTACTAAAATACACAGAAGAAAAACTCAGTCTAGCCTGAGATATCCCTTCACAATAACAAATATCTAGTAGCGATGTTTTCCAAGTTTTCAGGGAAAAAGACAATAAAAAGAAATCTGCATAAAGGCAACATGGCATATAAAATAACAACAAAAAATATCAGATACACAAAGGCCCCAAACTGGCCCTTCCTTAAAAAAAAAAAAAAGTCAAAGAACTCTAAACAACTAAGAGACAATTAAAATAAAGACGGCTAAGGATAATAAATGTCGGTTTAAATCCAGCAAAATGTACCCAAAGTCTCCCTTTCCCTCGCAGTTATAAATTTTCAATTGATGGAAAGTAGGTCCAGAATTATGCCAAAGAAGCACAGAACAAATAAGAGAGACAGCAAGATGACTAGACAATTATGGCAAATGGGGCATTATTAAAATAAGAGATTTGGGACCAGAGTTGGTGTAATGGCTATGTCTCTAAACTCCCATGTGGTCCACCGGGTTCAAGTCCTGGACCCGGTGGCTTAAACTCACATTGGGCGTGTGTGCGTGCGTGCCCAAGATCCCAACAAGAGAATGGAGGAGAAGGGATTGCAGTGTGGCCATCCTCCCTGAGGAGTGATTTCTTGCTTCCTCTCTCTGGCGAGCGCATGCACCCTTTAGCAAAAACCTCTCCAGAAAAAAAATTATTATTATTATAATAAGATTTAAGAGATGAATAATACATTTGGTGTGATGGTGAGGCCAAGTACATAGCCCTGAAAGTATGGGGCTGGGAGCGGTTAAAATTTGAAATGTCAGAGCACTGTGAGGACAGGGCCTTTGGAAATTGTCACATGGACATAGTATTTACTTGGACGAGACAAGGAGTCTGAGTGGAGAGAAAACCAAACTGAGTACTGTAGCAGTCCCTTAACGTGGTCATAGGGACCAGCCACATGGAAAACATCAAGGACCTGGACTTAGAGAGTGGCTTGGCTGGATAACCTGAACCTCACAAGAGGGAAATCTTCCCATGGAACTGGAAGAACGGGTCGTGAAGGAGCAGGCTCCATCTGGAAGGTCTATACCATTTCAATTAAGGCAAGAAGTAGAAACATTATTCAGAAAAAAAAAGTTAAAGATAACAGAGTTCATGTAGTATGGAGTGAACATCCCAAAGGGCACACAGGAAAAGTTTGTAAGGGGAGAGTAGTGGGAACTGAGGCCAGGGAAGAGGACTATGCAAAATGTCAGAATGCAAACAAGTATGGGAATGGCTGAGTAACAAGAACTTATGTTTTTGAGAGAGTAGCAAGGGTTGGAAAAGATGAAAAGCCTGGTAGGATTAGAGCTCTATTGTGTGTTTCTGGACAGGCTGACAGTAAACAGCTGGCTGGGGTCAGTAGGTTTGTCCCCTATTCCTTCCTCCAGATGTTACCTGCAGTAAAAGATTATGAGCCTTGAACAGAGCAGGCCCGTTGGAGCCAACAGTAGCAATACAGAGCTCTCTTGTTTTCATGTCCTAACCCAGAGGTCATTATTCAACTTTAGAATAGGGAGTCAGTCCTGCTCTCAATCTTGATGTTTTTCTCACTCCTACAAGTCATATTTTTTAAAACTTTTTTAATAGGAAGCCTTTTGAGAGGTTGTGTTGATCCCTTGTATTCTTCCAGGGTGATCAGGCAAGCTACAGCCAGGATCTGGCCCAAGCTTCACCAAACAGCCTCAGTTCTCAGAACGCTGAGAGCTTACTGTGCCAGAGGTTTCTTGTTCACGTACAGATTAATTTTTATTCATAGAGTTCATTCAGAGTTGATATGTCTCACACAGTCTATCTCGTTTTGCTACAAGAATCCTCATACTGCATTTTATCTTATATGGACTAAAATTTTATAAGATAAAACATTCTAACAACACAACACAATTTGCCAACTGGTGGCATAGTGGTTAAGGTGAATCCAGACTTGGTGGCTTAAAAAACATGCTGGGAAAACCAACAGATGGCGTAATGTTTATATCACTGGACTCCCATGTAGTGAACTCTGGTTCAAGTCCCAGACCCAGGGGCTTAAAACTCAGGCCAGACACATGTGCATGCATGCCAAAAATCGTAAGAGGAGAATGGAGGAGAAGAGATTGAGGCATATCCATCCACCCTGGGGAACAATTTCTGACTTTCTGTCTCTGTCTTTCTGGTGAGTGCCCACACCCTATAGCAAAAATCTCTCTAAAAAGTAAAAAACATGCTGTGTGCGTGTGTGTACATGTCCAAAATTCTGACAGGAGAAAGGGAGTGGAGCGTAGCCATCCCCCCTGGGGAGGGGAATCTCTCTCTCTCTCTCTCTCTCTCTCTCTCTCTCTTTCTCTTTTTCTCTCTCTTTCTGTCTCTCTCTTTCTCTCCCTGGCAAGTGCAAGCACTACAGCAAAATTTTTAAAAGAAGGAAAAAATAGCACAATTTCAAAGCAGACAATTTTCTGTACTGTTACATACAGCCTTATTATGAAAATCCAAAGGGTTGTGAACACCATACACATCGTAAGAGTAAAAATAAGTAAATAAATAAATAAATAAAGACTATCTCCAATAAAAAAGACAGAGTATTTGGCACAACATTGAAGTGTTAGTAAAGATGAAGAGAAATTAAAACATTCATGTATTGCTGGCAGAAATGTAAAGTGATCAGCCACTTTAGAAAACAGTTCGGTAGTTTTTTCAACATAGAATTAAAGAGTTAGCATATGACCGAGCAATCTCACTCAAGAGAAACTTATACACAAATTTCTTAGCAGCATTATTCATAGCAGTCAAAACATAGAAACAATCCAGATGCTTATCAACTGATAAATGTATAAGTAACATGAGATAGCATGCAATGGGATATTACTTGGCAATAAAAAGTAGTAAAGTGCCAACATCTATTACGACATGTCTGAACCTTGAAGACATTATGAGGGGCCAACAGGTGGCATGGTGGTTTAGGTACTAGACTCCCACTTGGCCAGCTATAGTTCAAGTCCCAGACCTGGTGACTTGCTTTCTCATTTTCCCTCTCTTTTTCTCTCTCTGTCTTCCTCTGGTGAGTGCAAGATTATTTTGTAGCAAATCAAAAACAATAACACATAATGACAAATGAAATTAGATAATTTTTTAAAAAGAAAGCCTTATGTTAAATAAAACAACAGACACAAATGATCACTTATGTGATTTCATTTTTATCAAATGTCAACTAGAAAAATCTATGGACAAATGTCTAGAATCAGCAAATCATATATATCACACATTTTAAATGGGTTCATTTTATGATATGTTAATTATTTATCAAAAAGACATTTTCAAAGTATCAAAAATAAATTCCATCAATTTTATATCATAGCATATGGTAGACATCCAATACATGTTTGGTGAATGAATAAAGAAATTCATGGATTTAATTAAGGAAAGAGTTACAAATTATACCTTAGTAAACATCAATAAAACATTACCACTTCACTATTAATTTGAAATGGGTTATAACTGAGGCAGAGACAAACTGAAGTTTGCATAAGCAAAAGCAATACTTCTGGAGTATACCGAATCATGTGAAAAAAGCAGTCATTGGAATTATCTGCTTTTGTGTCCATTCATCTCAGCCACCAGTAAATAATATTTCCCTATAGAGATATCTAGCATGATAACACAAAAAATTAGTGAGAATCACTGACCACTGTCTTCAGAGTTCTTCAAAAATCCCTTCACTTTCACTCATTCAAATCCATGCACCTCTCCTTTCCTCTAGTTCGTTGTTCCAAGAGTTGAGCTCAAATTTAGACTGTAAGCTCTTGAGTCTAGCTTCCTGCCTCCTTTCACTTTTATGACCAAAAAAAAATGATTTCTCACTTTCTCTGTCTCTCTGGCGAGTGCATATGCCCTAAGGCAATGAAAAAAATGCTTCTTTAACCCTAGGGCAATGTTCTTCAAATCAAGCTACATGTTAGAGTCATCTGGGGAAATTTTAAAAAGTATAAGAGAACTTCAAAATGTTTGTGGAAATGCAGAAGTAAAGCATGAGTTTATTTTGGTGCAAAAATTTTTTCAATTCATGCTTAGTTTTGGTTGTTGTTGTTATGCATTTTCCACGAATGTTTTAAGGTCCCTTGCTTTGAGGTTCAAGTCTCACTCCTAGAAACACTGATTAGCCAGAGGTGGGACCCAAACATCTATATGTTTTAAAAGCTCTTTTGAGTGATTCTAATGGACAGCCAGGTTTAGAAAAAGAAATAAAGAAATGTTAAAAACTCACCCTAAGCCAAGAGTCAGCATAACCTCTTTTATCAATAACCTAAAAGGTGACTTGAGGTTGTTCAATGAAATAAAGCTTTTGTTTTACTGTTTTCTAGTCAAAGGGGCTTGGAAAGTTGAGAAGATTCTGAACACAGTCATTTTATTTTTCAGCATTTCAAGGTTCAGAAAGGAAACAAGACCAACCTGATACTCTGCAAGGCAAAAAACATCCTTGGTTCTGAAAGAGGGCAAGTCCACTAAGGGAAGACAATCATCCTCTTGTACTAAAACCTGCCACGCAGGAAGTACGCTCTAGGGTCACTTCTCACACTTTTCTGCCATGATCAACTTTCAAAGGAGAGAGAGAAAATAAAAAGATCGCAGAAATTGTGTGTCATAACTTTTGGGAAGCCCTCACCCATCTGATAACAACTTGCACATTCCTGACTGTATAATAAAGATCCCAGACTGCTATTTTGTTGCAGGTTCCCTAACCTGCTATTTGCCCTTTTCTGTTTAGTCTTGAGATTTTTATATTTAACTTTTGTCATATTTACCAAGTAGCAAATAGATTCCTTTGAGATATCTTTTTTTTTTTTTTTCTGAGCTTGGAAAGTCATCTACACTTCAGTTTTGATACATATTCACTATATTTTCTTGTGTGATTTATAAATAAATTTACTCAGTTAATGTATTTGTTAATATAACTATATTATTATTATCATTATATTATTATCACTAATAGTCATCTTATTTTTAATAAGCACAAACCTAATCTTTTAAGTTGCCAGTGATTATAAATGCCTTATGCTAAATAATTTTACTACAAAAGAAATACTTACAGGCCTGGCCCCAAAGCACAGTGGTTAGGCACTATGTGTTGGGAACCAGATCCCACATGACTGATTGCAGTTCGAATCCCAGTCCCTCTGACTTGAAAAACACACCTAGCACATGTTCATGTTGGCTACAAATCATGATCGGAGAAGTGGAGGTGAAGGGATTTTAGTTTGATCATGCCCCATTGGTACTTTCTCGCTTGCTCCCTCTCTGGAGAGCACATATGCCCTCTCAAAATTAAAAAAAAAAAAAAATTCTGGAAATTATTTTTTTACTCTTATAAAGATGGAACCCATACGAAGTTCTTGATGAAGAAAATATTACAAATAGCCCTGACTCTTCCATCCCAATTATCTTGAAGGAAACATTGTTAAGCACAAAGTACATATTTTTAACATCTCCATGAGCTAAAATATATGTAAATATATGTATGTACATATGTGTCAGTGTATGTCTAAATTTTTAAAATAAAAATAGTATCATCAATGTTCATATATGGCCAAAAAAAAAAAGTGCCCAAAATTCAGTAACAAGATCTAACTAGCTGGTTCCTTTTGTTATCACTGTTCAATTCTTAACCTCACCAAGATCACCAGTGACCTCCCCAACATCAGATGCAATGGCCATTTGCAATCTTTATCTCATTTTATCATCTCACCTGTAGTGCTTTACGACTTTAACCACACTTTCTTCTTGTAACTCTTTTAATGCACTTACCATGTTACCTCTTCTCTCTCAGTTAGTCCTCCACTTTCTCTTTGTTTCTCCTTTTTCCTTCATACATCACTATAATCTTCTTAAAGTTTCTCGAGAGAGAGTTTCCACCAGCCGACTCCTCATTCTGTAATCTGCCTTAATCTCAACCACCCCAGATCAGGGCAGTCCTAAAACATGAAACCAGAACCTTTCCCATATGGGTCTAGTTGCATAACCTCTGTGCCATCACTGGGCCCTCATTACTCTGTAACCCTACTGACATAGCTAATCATTGCTCATGAACTCCACTATCATATAAATGGAGAATCTAAATTTATATTTTTGCCCTGATCTCTCTGTTAATTGAGCATCCTGACTGGATGTTGATATGTCTCAAACTCTAGGTTTTCCCCACAAATCTTTCTCTAAACTGTCATCCCCATTCTCAGTTGATAGTCTCTCCTCCATGGTACTGCAACAGCCAGAAACCTTCAAGTACCTTTGTGATATAACCTTCCTAATAACCCTTTGTACCATGAACTACTGACTTGAGTGCTAGCATTTGTTCTGTCATGCATTCCACAACCAGATCCTAGGTTCAAGACTTTCTCATTTATTATCTGAATTATTGCAGATCACCCTATTTCCAATCTCTTCCCTCTTAAAGCCATCCTTTCTGACACTATAGGAGTGAATTTTCTAAAATGGTAAATCTCATGTTAGCCCTCTCATCAGGACACTCAGTGAGTCCTCTTGCCTATGGGACATACATAAACTCCTCTTTAGTAAATACAGTCTGGCTTCATTCATTCTCTAGACTAAATTCCAGTCACTCTTCTTAAGCAAATATCCAGATCTCCACACAAGTCATCATGTTCTTTTGTCTTGTTGTTCCCCCCAGGAAAATAAAATAATAGGAATAGCTAACATTTACTGAGTATGAGCTGTATTTCTGGTCTTTGTTACTCTATTAATTTTCATAAAAACCCTATAAGGTAAGCACTATTATTATCCCCATCTTACAGATGAGGAAATTTGTTTCCTAAAGACATTCTCTTGATTTACTCACTAAAGAAGCAGCTCAAACTTTTCCCTCTTCCTCTCTAGATTTCCAGTCAGAATTCAAAACACAACAGATCTTCATTCAACAACTGTTTGTTGAATTGAATAAAGACAAAGGAGGTATAAGTCAACTTGCCATTAGCTCTTACATGAAACTAAGAGTGAAAATAGTCACTGATGTTTGGGGCTATGTGGTACTTTCTCCCATGCATGTGCGATTTAAACTGCTTCTCATTTGGACTTGCCATTTTAGTCCATAGTAGTTCTCTGAAACAGCTAGTCTAATCACTTACATAACTGCCTCAAGAACCAGAGACAATAGGATGCCTATTACATTCATCACCTTCTGAGCAGTAGGTCAGAAACATCACATTTTACAATTGTTTCCCATCTTGAGTGTACTATGGCCATTATCTTCTCAGTACCACAAATGTTTCCAGTGAAGATGAAGAGCATGACTCAATCAGCACATACTTCCAACATACAAGAGAATGAGACTAGCTCCACCATTTACCCATTATACTCTTAAACTCGGGGAAGAGGCCCCCACATCCCTTCTCACAGAGCAAAGTCTTCCTATAGCAAAAAAGTACAAGCTCACTCTCAACCTGCATCTTTCTTTCCAAATCATGCTTTTATGTACCTGGACTCTAGCATTTCATGGCAAAATGGCCCTGAACCCACTTCCAGAGCCAGAGTCTTCCTTCAGTGCTTCTTCCTAAAGGAAGACCACATCAATGAAGAGAACCTCTTTAGGCCCTAAGAATAGCCAGAAGAGGGCTGTTTGTGAGGATGTGGACAGAGCTTGTACATATGGGCTGGGGTATCCACGCACATGCACATGAAACCCTTCATTGTACAGGACAGATCCACAATAAGACTTAAAAAAGGAAGCCAGAATATGGGCTAGCAGACAGGTTCCCTTATGCTGCTATGTTCAGGAGTAGAACAAGTCCAAAAACCTGAGCCTTCACGTCATAATGAAGGTATTTTACTCAAGGTAGATGGAAAGAAGATATTTAATGGTATGTTAGCTTAAAGTATAACTTGTAAATATTTAGACACTATATTGGGTCATCTTAAAAGTCATTGTATTGGGTTGTGATGCATTTTTGCAAAGAAAAACACATCATGACTTTCCCAACCACCTAATAGTATATGGGCACTTATCTGTATTCTTGCACCACGCTCCCCTAATTTGGGGAGTGGGATTGACCTCACACATAAAGAGAGGTAAGCAACAGACCAGTCTTCAGAGGAACTCAATAGAGAAAGCTAGGAGAGGCAAGAGTCAGGACTCAGGCAGGGAAGGAGTGAAGAGTAGTGAGCACGTCTGTACATGCAGGGCACATCCAGAAATTAATTCTTGGGTAAAGCAGATGAGAAAAAAACATAATTTAAAGTGTAGAGCTAAGTCACATGTCTGAAACTCATAAAAAAAAAAAAAGTGGGAGGAAACAGCCCTGAAGAGAGTCCTGTGAAAGAAGTCTGGGTTTCATTCAGGATAACACATAAAGCAGGAAGAAATAGGCAAGACGCCAATTCTACACCAGGAGTTGGAGATGCTTCATTTCTGACTCTGGGGGTGCCATTCATGATGATCACTATGTGAATGGTGCCCCAGTATTTGTACAATGCCACAGGCTTGCAGGGAGGCTAAGAACAACCCTTCTATGTTTCCAGAACTATAGGACAACTTCTACAAGCGACAGCAGTGTCAGCTATTCCTCACGTGCTCACATCTACTGAACACTAATGTACAGGCCCAGCAGTGTAACACTCCAGTAGAGTTAAGTCTCCAAAGGTGGTGGAAGCTACTGACTGGGCCTTGGGGGTGGAATAATGTCACACTAACCACATGTAATTACCATAAGACCACTGCCAAAATATTTCAGAATAGTAACTGGTAAAATACTCATTCTGTCTAGCCCAAGAGAAATTAAGCAGGGTTCCTCCTTTTTTAAGTCACAGTGAAAATCAAGAAACAGATAAGTAAGTGTGGAGCTCTGTATACATACTGGAAACTTTCAAATCAGAGTATTTATTATAAAAAAGTGAAATCTTTGTGACAATCTTTTAAAAGATTCTGGACTCAGAAAACCTAGGTCTCTGGATGGTAAGAAACAGAAACGAATTAAATCTAATATAAGCAAAGATGATGATGATGATGATGATGATGATGATGGGATGCTACAGTGGAACTCTTGTATTTGAAGAGAAGGCTGGCCAATCAGACTGGGAAAAGACAAAAACTATAAAGACAACAGGGGCTCTCCTTTCAAAAATATCTGCTGGAAGTCAGAAAAAATGGATGAGTTTCAATTATTCACAAAACTTTTTTTTCTATATGTGCAAGATTAAGATTTCAGTTAAAAAAAAAAAAGCATTCAAAAGTCCTACTCAATTGCTCCAATCAAGACTACCTACATGACTAGAAGAAAACAGAATACCTTGGCTAATGGTCCTAAAGATGTATCACATAGAAAAAGTGGCAAATTCCCCCAAAAATATTATGAAAAGAATGTGAAATTGACACAAAGCCATCAACAATTTAAAAAGACCACTGAGGTTACCTATTATGTGTATGAATTTAGGCAAATTACTTACCCGCTTAGATTTTTCTGTCAAAATGTGACTTCACAGGTCAAGGATCTTGGTCCTGTTTATTCATTGATGTATCTCAAATGCCCCAAATAAAGTCTATTCCATAGAGGATGCTTCATACATATTAGTTGAAAGAGTATATCTTTACAGGACTCAGTTCTCATATGTCAAACTGAAGCCTTGTAGACATATGCTAAATATCTAATATAGTGCTAGAATATAATAGAGGTTTAAAATATTCTAATTATACTTATATTTTTATTAGAATAGCTACTACTAGAATCATTTACTATAAATGAAGTTTAAAAACCTATTGTTAATATAGCCAGATTACTCTGTAAAATCCCAACACAAAACAAAAGTTATTCATTATTAGTTTAAGGAAGTCTATTAATGAATTAGTAAAGTAATTCAATATAGTAATATGAACAGAAATGGAAAAGTAGATCTTAAAAGGCACATCCTCAGGGAGTCTAGCAGCCTAAGAGTGTCACCAATGTGTCATTAGCTCCAGGCTCAAAATGTAATTACCTGATTATCTCTGAGCCTTTAATAATGCTCTGTCATTTTTTTCTTTCATTCTCAATTTATTCCATTTTCCTTACCCCATAGCATATATTCCGCCAACCTTTATCAGTCTCGGTAAGCCCCTATTACAATCCAGTCCTATTTCCTTCATTCTTAGGAGATGATCTCCCTGCTTCTTAAAAAATTAGAATCCATCCAAAAAAAAAAAAATTAGAATCCATCCAAAAAAAAAAAATTAGAATCCATCAAACCTTGACAAGAAAGACAGGAGGGAAATTGAGCCAAATGATCACTGGCATTCACCTAATTGTTCCTCCTTTCTTACTATTTCATTGGTAAGAAATTTTTCTCCCTCCTTCCAAAGACTAGCTTTTTCACCTGGGCTCCAAAACTAGCTTCCCCTCTACTTTTTCTAGAACATTATTTCAGCATTCATCTTTTCTTTACTGGGTCTTCATTCCCAACCCACCACCCCACCTTTTCAAGTTTTCTTTTCCTCATTACAAACTAGGTAACCATTCCTTCTAAATTTGTTTTCATACCCTTCGCTCTCCCTCAATTGTTGCACCTTTTCTACCTTTGCCTTCATTGACAAACTGCTTCAAAGGCCCCCTGCTCTCCACCTCCTCTTCTCCCTCACTCTTTAGCCCACTGAAGCTATCTGCTACCCACCCACTCTACTGAAGGTGTTGAGACAGCTATCTACAAGGACCTGCCAAGTGCCACATCCAGGCCTCCTACTCCCATGGCTCCCACCCTGCTCCCTGCCTAAGTATCTGCCTGTTACATTCCAGTTGTTTTATCTAGTTTTCAGCAAACATCTATCAGGTATCTATCAGTCACTGATAGACTTCAGGCACCAGAAATTTGAACATGTGAAACAGTGAAAAGATGTTAGTGGAAAAACTGGCAAATCTGTATAAAATCTGTAGTTTAGTTAATAGCATTACAATAATATAATGTCTTAGTTTTAACGAATGTACCAATTTATGTAAAGAATAACATTAGGGGAGACTGAGTGAAAGATATGTGGCAATTCTCTACAATATCTTTGTAATTCTTCCATAAATCTAAAACTATACTAAAGTAAAAGCTTTTGAAAAGTATCTAAATTATGTCCCCTGCAATCAACAATCTCACCATGATCACAATCTTGGTAAATGAGTAGATGGTGGAAAAAATCTGTAAACCACAGAATCTTCCATCAGGAGGAAATACAGAGGCTGATCTGCTTTTTCTCAGCATTTTTCGCCCTCACTAGCAGGACAAATTTGGATGTGTCTAGCTACTGTACTTGCATGCATTTCATGACAATGGGGTGGAAATACATCCAAGGGTGAATTTTTATACATTCTTAGATAATAAATGTTGAGGATTTGGGATGCCTCAGGCTGATTGAAGCCAACTCTAGCTAAATCAAACCACTTTCTAAGAAATTGAATTTAGATATATTACTCACTTTCTTTGTCCTTCTCAAGGCAAACAGTTCAACATTTGAGGGAGTACCAGGCCAGATAGAGGTGATTTTTTTTTTCAGCCTTCTTATTGTCTGGCTGCCAGGATTCCTGGAAATGGCATTTTTAATGAGGGTTTTTTTAATTTCTGGAGAAGACTTTGATGTGGTTGAAAATTTATTCTCTCTAGAGTGTAGGCAGGGCACCAATTAACCCACAGAGAGTGCATTTGCTGTCCTCCCAGCTTTAAGTTTATTACACTTTCCATGCAGTGTATAAACCCATTATCTCACCTCCTTGTATGCTTCTCTCCTGCAGACTCAAAGCAATTTTTTAAGGAGCTTTCTGTTCTCTCTTGGTCTCTTAAATATCTCCATTTTGCAAGTTTCCACAAATGATCTTCTTTTTTTTTTTTTTCTTTTTTTTTTTTTTTTTTGATTTTTGCTATAAGGTGCATACACTCGCCAGAAAGTCAGAGAGAGATAGAAAGCAAGAAATCACCCTCACAGGGGGGACAGCCACACCACAATCCCTTCTCCTCCATTCTCCTCTTGGGATCTTGGGCACACACACACACATGCCCAGCATGAGTTTAAGCCACCGGGTCCAGGACTCGAACCACGGTTGACTACATGGGAGTCCAGTGACATAGCCATTACCCCAACTCCTGGTCCCTCCACAAATGATCTTATGATAGCAATGGAAATGGAGATGGGTGGAAAGATGAGATAGGAGAGTTGATACTATAACCAACTAATTGAGCCAAGGATCATGCTGATTTCATTCACTTTAAGATACACATCTACAGAACCTACAAAATGACAGACACAAAGGTAAAAATTGAATAAATAAGACATGGGTCTAAGAACATGTAATTTTGTGATGGAAATTGTACTAGACACAACTTTTAAGATACAACAAAGCAGAAAGAAATGAAGAATAGATTTCCCTCATATTTTTTGAGTGAAAGTTATGTTAAAGTGTTGTTTTTTACTCAAAAGGTCACTGCTTTTGGTTAAATGGGAATTATCTAACTGTGACTCTAAGACCTTCTCAATCTGGTGGTTAGAAAAAGAATGAAGTAAGTAAAAGAAAAGTAACTTAAAAGTGAAAGTTGGAAGTATTGGGCCAGACTGTTGAAGGCTTTGAGTTGCCAACATTCTCTCTCCTCTGCTGCTACAGCATACTAACTCAGCCTCTCTCTTCCTTTCCCAAAGGAATTTTTATTTTAAGTATTTATTAAAAAGTTCATTCCTGAGTCAGCAGATGGCATAGTGGCTATGTCACTGGACTCCCACATGGTCGAACACAATTCGAGTACCAGATCCAGTGCCTTGAAAACCATGCCAGGCACGTATGCATGCCCAAGATTCTAGAAAGAGAATGGAGGAGCAGGGATTGCAGCATGGCCATCCCCCCTAGGGGATGGTTTCAACAGAGACTCCACTTGGTCACAATCCAGCTTGTTTCCTGCCAGATTTAAGACAAAATGGATCCAGACCTCCACCAAAATGTCACATCCCTTCAATTTTGTGGTAACTATGACCACTGCCAGACGCAGACCTCCTCATTCAGACTTTTCTGACAGTAGAAGTAGAGCTTGTCTCTAGTTTACTTACATAGCTATAGAGGAAGACAGGACTTATAGACAAGCAATGCATGCCGGTAGATCCTAAGCACCTGGACTTCATGAACCATATAACTTACCACTGGCTCAGTCACTCACTTCATTAAAATAAAACTCCAGAAGCAAAAGATAAAGGAGGAAACACAGCCACATGCTGTACTTCTTGGTCCATATCACTTGAGTTCACAGGTTTCTTCACGTCTCAAGCAATAGCCTAGACACAACTCTGCTTCTTAGTCATTTTGATCTTAAACACACCCACGAGCAGTCATTTTCCCCAAAACATGCTCAGTAACAAAATGAATGGGTCCAAGCAAGTTTCATCTCTCAAGATCTACTCTGATTCCTCTTTTTTCCTCTCTCAATTTCTGTCCTATTGCCAGAGAACAGAATAGGTCATTTCTTCTCATTCTTAAATATTCTCAAAATCTGCCCCCTCTTTCTATCTTTTGTATTAAGTGGCAATTTTTTTTTTTTCAGAAAAAATCCACCCACATTACAATTTTAAAACATCCTTTTGAAATCTGTTTTGTTTCAAATGAAACTAATTGTGTTGAGTTGTGAATAGAATAATGAGCAGATAAATATATATTGTACTTCAGAAGTCCATGCTGTGAACCAATTCAAGAGTTTGGAATGTGAAAGACAAAAATGCTTTAAGACATGAGAATTTCAAAGTTGTACAAGAAGATAATCCAAACTGTGAATGTGTACTAAAATTATAGATTAGCCTTAGTAGTATACATACATACACTATGGTCCAGGGCACCTGGTAAGAGCCTGAGTGAGCTTAGCATTCTCATCTAGTAGGCAGACCTCTTCAATGAATTGTCCCTCACATTAAAACTACTGTCTCCATAACAAGAAAGAAGCATTCGTCCTTCCTAAAAGGGGACTTACAACACATGGAAACTCTACAAAGTTCATAAAGTGGCTCTCAAGGGACTATGATTTTTATTCCTTAAGTAAATAATGCACAATAGTTAGAAATGTTTGGTGACATGTTAATGAAAGTCAGCCTGCATAACTGTCATTATGTACTGAAAATTGTTCCTTTTGTTGCCAACAAAAGCAGATGGAGGGGATCATTTCAAAGAAAGAGGTAATGAAACTTCTCTTAAAGAAATTGCTCAAGAAAAATGGTAATACTTGATAACTGAGTAAGCTTTATAAAGCACATGCCATGTGACACTTAAATAGGGAAAACACAACAGCAAAGACATAAGAGTAAACTAGCTAACTTCATTCCTAACTCACAACAATTTGATATCTGTAAAGTGCCAACTCCTTACCTAGCCACCAACCTGTCCTCTTTCACGGCATCCCCTGTTACAATGAGAGAATTTCTTACCATCTGCTTTTTCTGAGGTTTATTCAACCAAATGATAAAGAACCCAAGACTGAGAGATAAGCAGTGCATGTAGACAGATTGTGAGAATCTGAACATCATGAACCGATAATTAACCAATTGCTTAATCACTGGCTTCTTCAAATAAAATTCAAGTGGCAAGAAGATTCTCATGACTCATGGGTAAGGGGAATTTTATCATTCCAGTAAAAGAATTTCTGACACATATCCACAGCTGTTGGATAGCCATAATTAAGATGGGAAATTAGGTGGTTCAGTTTGAATAGATAACCTATCATTAATCATCCAAAATAAATAAAACTCTGAACAAAACATATCTTTGTGTACCATTTCAGAACAGGTGGGATAACAAGTGCTTCTGACTTCCTACAGTTCTTAACCAGAAACTTATTATTCTCCCTCAAGATAACCCTATTTTGGGGACCAGCAAGTGGCATGGTGGTTAAGGTGCTGGACACTCCCACATGGCCGACCATGGTTTGAGTCCTGGACCTGGTGTGGTCTGCTCTCTCTCTCTCTCTCTCTCTCGTCAAATTAAAATAAATGAATGAATAAATAAAATTAAAATAATTTTTTTTAAAAAGATTACCCTATTTTATGTTGTTTTCTCTTGTCTACTATTAGCAGTGCCTCTGACTCAGTTTCTGCATTTCATCCTTGAGCTGATAGTATCACTTCCAACACAGAGAGCTATCTGGTCAATTTGCATTAGTCCATTACTGAAGAGTTGAAAAATTCTAACTCTAGGCTATGATGGAAAAACTGGACCTTAGGGACCAGCAGGTGGTATAGTGGAAAAGTCACTGGACTCCCACAGGGTCAACTGTGGCTCACGTCCTGGACTGGCGGCATGCTCTCTCTCTCTCTCTCTCTCTCTCTCTCTCTCTCTCTCTCTGTCTCGCTCTCTTTCTCTCTGGTGAGCACACATGCCCTATAGCAAATTAAAAGTAATGATAACAAATAAATAAAATTAGATAACTAATTCAAAAGAAAAATACTGGTCCTTAACTGATTCTGCTTCTACCTTTCCATATGGCCTTGAGTGAGTTACAAGACTTTCTGGGTTTTAATTTCCTTATTGTTAAGATAAAGGGCAGAACTAAATCACACTACGGCCTTCCCCAGCTATCGTATACTTATTCTAAGGCTCATAGCAGTATCAAAGTTGTTTCCAGCTTTTAAAGTATTTTTACCCCATGAACCCTAGAGTTTAGCTTTCATACAGCCTTATTAGGTAAGTAAGGTAGGCATGACTAGCCCTCTTTTTAGAATAAGAACCATAGGGCTCAACATTAGATAAGTTTATTGAAGCCAAACCAATTGCTGGTAAGAGAAGTTTTCTACATTCTAATTCCGTGCCTTTTCCGTTTCACTGCGCTGTTCTGTAATAGACAAGACCAATGAATGCTTCTGATAGGCATATTTAAGGGACAAGGATGAACAGGACAGTGGCTAGGGGCTTTTGTTTGTCTAACTACATTTTGAAAAGTGTCTAAATGAGCCAAGCTGGCAGAACTCTGATGAGGTTCAAGAAAGGAGATGAGGTGCTTCAGGGAAAGGGAAGGAAAGACAGAGGAAAGGAGAGAGATAGCAGATGCCACATGGAGTGAAATTTTAGGGAAGAAAGATACTGAACTAGGACTTTTAGGAAGTCTGGTTCTAAGGCACACATTGAAACCCTTTCCCCATCTCCCCAAAAAAGTAAAAATTTATGTTCTTAGAAATGTTTAGGGGGCCATTAGATGGCATGGTGGTTTAGGCACTGGCCTCTCTCATGGCTGACATGGTTCAGGGCCTGGACCTAGCAGCTTGCTTTCTCACTTTCTCTCTCTCTCTTTCTGGTGAATGCATGTACCCTATAGTACATTTTAAAAGATAATAAAAAAATAATAAATAAAATTAATTTAAAATTTTTTTTAATTTATTTCTTGAGAGAGGAAGAGAGAAACAGGTACCCTCCACACGATCTCACCATGCCAATACTCCCCTCTGCTTCCCAGCTAGCCAGGATCATGAGCCTGTGAAGATCTACCCATGTTGGAGTCCACCTGGTATTCACAATAGGCCTTCAAATAACTCCCATGTTGTGCAGTGGCACTCCGCTGCCTCTACGCAGCTCCATATCATTTCTTTTATGTTTTTGAGTTGACTTGTATTTTGCAGTTTTAGATGTACAGATTTCTCAACGGAGTGCTAACGTTTAGGTTAAAATAAATGCATGCATACACAAACGCACACACACACAATACACAATCTGCCAAGTAAACTAACTGAATACTATTGTCCTTTGTACTTGACAAGTTTTATGAGTAAATTCGAAAAAAAAAAATTACAACTATGAAATAAAACTTCCTTTAAATTGATCTGAAATTAAGTTGGGATTAGATGTGCTTACTCTTATGTCAGTAGTTTACAAGCTTTTTAAGTTCATAATGTTATTGTTTCTACCTGAATGTAGAAAGGATCATATCTTGGGAATCTTAGTTGGAAGAAAAAGTATATAATGTATTGATTTGCAGACCCCTTGCAAAAAATTTGCAATCCGTCAAATTACTTTCCCCTTGGGAATTTTTTTTTAAAGTACATTCCCCTAATACAAAAAGTAATTTCCCTAACAGAATAGAAGTGGAGCAAAATATCACAAGGTTCTTACCTGACAGTTGGAGAACCTTCAAATTCAGTACAAACAATGTAATTACAGAAAATCGCTGAGATCTGTTACTTTGGATTCGTGAAGAACAAGGAAGAAAAACATTTTCTGAGTTCCTATCACAGATAGATCCAAGTATATAATTTAATTTTATCACTACAATCTTAAGAGATAGGTATTTTTATGTTTTAAGTGTTTTTTATGTGTGTGTTTTTTTGGTTTTTGGTTTTTGCCTTAGGGCACATGCACTCACTAGAAAAAGAGAGACAGTGAGAGGGAAAGTGAGAAGCCACCCCTGAAGAGAGATGGCCATGCCACAATCCCTTCTCCTCCATTTTCCTCCTGGGATTTTGGGCACACACACACACACGAGCCCAGCATGGTTTTTCAAGGCACGGGATCTGGCACTTGAACACTGGCCAACCATGTGGGAGTCCAGCGACATAGCCTCTACATCATCTGCTGGCCCCAAGAGGTAGATATTATTATTCTCACTTTAAGAAGAAATAAATAAACTGAAGATTTGAGTGGCTATTGAGTAATAGAGTATTAGCTACACTTAAGTTTCTCTATTTGTCTCCTGTGCTTTTTCACTGTATGATAATACCACCTTTTCACTCCAGCGTAACACTCCATTAGCAAGATAAGTTATATACTCAACTAGGCACGAATATGTACATGATTTATGTCTTATATTTGTCTGGCACTCCTTTGCATTAGAAAAAACTCAGTAAATATAGGGAGAGATACATGGATATAGTACTTTATTTGTATAATACATTAGTATTTCATATTACTTGAAGCTATTAGTAAGCTATACCATCTAGGTTTATGTTAGTACACTCTATGATGTTTGCATGATGGCAGAATCACCCAAGGATGCATTTCTCAGAACATATGCCCTTGTTAAACAATGTACAACTGATACACACACACACACAAACACACACACACAAAGGTTATTTGAAAAGTTCTTTGAGAATGTGTATTATAAGAAACCATGCATGGATTTCAATATTCTTTCACCAAAATAAATTCATATTTCAGTTTTATTTTTCCATGAAATTTTTGAAGTCTGTATATATATATTCTAAAATTCTTATGTTAAATAATGTGTTCCTTTAAAGGGAAGACTTTCAAACAGAAACAAGAAATTATACATGGTAATAACATGTGATAACTCATATGAGAATAATATATGACTACCTACAGGATAAAATATGTATGGATTTCAAAACTTTCTTACACTAAAATAAGCTCACACTTCAATTCCGGTTTTTCACATACTTTCTGAAGTCCCTTTGTATGAGATAACAAGGAAGAAAGAAAGAGGTAAAGGAAAGAGAAATGGTATGGACTTTGTAATACAGCAATGTAAATTAATCCTAGCAAAAACCCAGTTACAAGAGCCAAACAGGAAATTATTAAGTTCCCAAAACTACATCCTCATCAATATCCACCATATGTCCGAACCTTACGATGATGTTCATTCTAGACCCTTACTCAGATTTCGGTCTTTAATCCTCTCAATTCCCAACCAAAACACAGTTCCAGTGAATTCCATGCAGGGTACATAACAGTGAGCCCATACCTAGATTTGGCATCATAAAATATCACAATATTAAAGACCCCAAAATTCTCAAACAGGAGCCAAAGTAGGGAGACAAATTAATGTCAAAGGAGTGACTGTTCACTAATGTCTTAACAAGAACACTGGACACCAGAAACATTAACCTAATATCCTCAACATGATTAGTGAAAAATAACTCCATCCTCAATCTAACACAATATACCCAGTGAAAAAAGATTTCAAGATTAAGTGCAAAATAAAGATATTTTGAGACAAAACGAAACTAGCATTTGCCATTAGGCTATAATTAAATTCCAAAATCAAACTGTTTAATGGAAATATAAGGGTCAGCAGGTAGTGTAGTGGTTAAGGCTCTGGACTCCCACATGGCTGATCACAGTTTGAGTCCCAGAGCTGGTGGCTTGCTTTCTCACTTTCCCTCTCTCTCTCTGTCTCTGGTGAGTGCTCATGCCCTATAGCAAATCAAAATAATAATAATAAATAAATATTTTTTGAAATGAAAAACATGAGCAATATGTAAATTTAAATATTCTACTTTTATTTATTTTTAAAGCAAAAAAGCTAATATTAATTTTTTTTTTAATTTTCCATTTCTAGTTCCTAGAATTATTTTTTACCCCTCTTTCTGACCCTCTGTCCTTTCCTCACCCTCTTCTGTTTTTTTTTTTTTTTTTTGAGAGGTTTTTCACTATAGGGCGCGTGCGCTCACCAGACAGACAGAGAGAGACAGAGAGACAGAAAGCGAGAAATCACCCCCCAGGGGGAATGGCCATGCCGCAATCCCTTCTCCTCCATTCTCCTCTTGGGATCTTGGGCACGCACGCACACGCGCCCGGCGTGGGTTTTAAGCCACCGGGTCCGGGACGCGAACCGCGGTCGACTACGTGGGAGTCCAGCGACATAGCCATTACGCTAACTGCTGGTTCCCGCTAATATTAATTTTAAGCCTCTTTAATACAAATATCATAAAATGTTATTGCTTTATCATGTAATCAACATAAAAATCATTAATTAAATACTTTGTATTTTCATATTAAGTCTTTTTATTTATTTTTTTTTTTTGGAGAGATTTTCACTATAGGGCGCGTGCGCTCACCAGACAGACAGAGAGAGACAGAGAGACAGAAAGAGAGAAATCACACCCCAGGGGGGATGGTCACGCTGCAATCCCTTCTCCTCCATTCTCCTCTCGGGATGTTGGGCATGCACGCACATGCGCCCGGCGTGAGTTTTAAGTCACCGGGTCCGGGACACGAACCACAGTCGACTACATGGGAGTCCAGCGACATAGCCATTACGCTAACTGCTGGTTCCCGTATTAAGTCTTTAAAACCCAAATGTACTTTACACTTACAGCAAATTTCAACTCAGACTAGCAATATTTCAAGTGCTCCCTACCCACCTGACTGGTGGTTACGATATCGGTCATCACCTTACTAAAGGATACGCTTCAGAAAGAAAGAAAATAATTCCAGGTGGAACAGCCAAAATGCAAGAAAAGATAGTGAGCAAAACAAGTGATAAACACCTGGGCAAACCCAGTGTACCAAAGGAACGTTGACTATAAAAAATACTAATGTTTGTGTTGAAAACCAGAAGTTAGAGACAGGATTGATCAGATTTTGTTTAAGTAGTTTTGAGCAAGAATACTTCATGAGGGTATTGTATACTTCATATTGCACCTCACTAAGAGGTTCACAACATCTAATCAGTGATGGCAAGACTGGATTAAAATGAAATAGTCAGTCTCTTGATCATGAAGTTGTTTTCCCTACTTTCTGCCAAACATCAATCTGTAGAGTGAGATCCTGGCTGAAAAATAAACAAGTCTCTTTGACAAGGGCATCTAATTCTCTGAGAAATAAGTAAAAAGTAAGATTTTGTATATGTAACCTTCAGCTAAGTGAATGTGTGATCAGAATTATATACCTACTAACAATTCTTTTGGAGCCAGCAGGTGTTGTGGTGGTGAAGGCATTGGACTCCTACGTGGACTTGGTGGCTTGCTTTCTCACTTTCTCTTTCTCTCTGTTGTGCACGAATTTTATAAATAATAATTAATTAACTAATTCGATTTAATTAATTTGTTTTTAAAAACAACTCTTTTCAGAAGAAATTGTATCAGAATCACTAAATATTTTAATTATTGAAAAATAGTTCATCAGAATTAATCAATAATCCCTATAGCAAACAACTATGGTAATGGGCCCATATCTCCTTGAAGCTTTTCTACCATTTCTTTGTACCCAACTTACCCCAACCAAGTTTTTGCTTCTGTGGGCCCATACCTGTGACAGTTTAGAAGACCAACCTAGGATGGCAGAATGGTTACGTTGCAGGACTTCAATGTGGTTGACCATGATTTGAGTCCCAGTCACAGTGGCTTCAAACTCACACTGGGCGCATATTTGTGTACACCCAAAATTCCAGGAGGAGAATAGAGGAGAAGGGATTGAAGTGTGACCATCCCCTCAGGGGATGATTTCTCACTTTCTTCCTCTGTCTCTGTCTCTCTGGTGGGCACACGCACCTTATAGCAAAAATCTCTCTTAAAAAAAAAAAAAAAGAAAGAAAGAAAGAAAAGAAACGACCACCCTCAGCCACAGACACCTGTGTAGTGAGTTAAAAGTACAGTATCTGAGAGTTAACCAGGATCTGAATTGTGAATGTCCAGTTCCGTTTCCTCAAATTGGGACATATTCTGACATATAATTTAATCCCCTCGGTTCCTCTGTGCAGTACAGCTAAGGCTACAACTTTGCCTGAAATCGTATCTGAGCTTGGAATCCCTCCCTTTAACTGATCTGGTTCCATTATTCCCTTGCCTGTTTATCTCCTAGGAGCAATTTTGTGATATCATCTGCACACAAATCCTCGATCCAGAGTCTGCTGCTGGAGAAACTGATACCAGACAGACCCTCGTTCTGAATGCCACATTACAACCAGAATATGTAAGACATCCCATTCTGTATACGCATATAGAAAGCTAAACACGCACAAGAGTCCTTTCTACTTCCATTTGAGCTCACTGGGTTTGATTCGTATAAACAACAAATAATTTGTCCTAAGCAGTCCAAAGCTAGTCCGTAAGCGGCAAGTGCCAGTGTACAATACTGTACACACCACAGTGTTAAGTCGCATTCACACATACATTATTAGCGTTACTGAAAACTCAACTGTGCATCATTTTTTGAGATGTGTAAAACTTCTGTGGTTCTTGAATGGGTCACCATTTCTAAAGACTGAATGTGACACTTATTGTTTGAGAGACAACGGGGCCAGTGTTTAGAGCTCAGACTATGTTTCAAAAGAAATCTTTGTCTGCTTCCCATGAAAAAAATTAGACTCTATATTTATTGGGAAAAGAGCAGTCCAGCAGCTTTCACTCAGAGAAATTAGCCCTGACAGTCTTAAGTTACAACTGTTGAGTAAAGTCATAGGTAGCCACTTAGTAACACAAGCCAGACACTTCTGAGAGGGGCCGAGAAGAAACCAATAAAGAGAACCTGCTCTTTGCCTTCCTTGAATCATTTTTAATCACTGAGAGACCCTTATTACAATGATGGAAATGCTTTCAAGCACATTTCTACAATAACTTTTCATAAACCAAAATTTTGTCCAGTGACACTGTTTAAATATTTACAAATATAATACATGGTGGTTTGAAGCCCTGAAAGTAATGTAGAGAAACCTTATTTGATTACACTCTACAGTTTTGTCTTGTTCTTTGGTTTATTTATTTATTTCTTCTATGGAGAGAGAGAGAACCCCTCAGCAAGGTCCTCATGCCACAATCCACCACTCTCAGTCTCACCTGGATTGGATTGGGCACATGCGCCCAGCATGTATGTCAGAACTCAAAGCCAGGACCTTTCCATGTGGCTTCAGCATCATGGAGTGAGGCAATTCTGTTACACTTCTAGTGCTGACCACCCTCTACTGGTTTTTAAGAAATATTTTGGAAACCGTACTGATGTTCATCACTATCCTTCACAGGAAAAAAAGATGATGGATGGATAAATATAGAAAATATATCAATAATATAAACAAGGTCATTAATAAAACATTTATCAAGAGTGTAATTGTACTATCGGGCATGGCAAGATATGCCTGTCAAGTATAATAATGCCCCAAAATGCTAAAAAGTAATGGACCATGCAAATGGGATATTCCTGAAGCCAGTGCCAGAGTGCCTCATAGAGGTTTTCTCTAAACTAAATTGGTCTTAAAAGAATCATTAAGAGACAGACAGACCAACCAGTGACTTGATGGTTAAGGTGGTTGAATCTCACACTATTGACAACATGGTTTGAGTTCCAGACCAGTGGTTTGAGAGACTTGCCAGGAGTTTGTGCATGCCCGAAATCCTGAAGGGAGTGAGAGATGGTGCAGAAGGAATCGCTATGCAACCATGGCCCATGAGAGGTGCTTTCTCACTCCCTTTCTCTCCCTCTCTTTGTCTTTCCAATGAGTGCATGCGTGCTCTGGGAGGGGGGAGGGATCTGAGAGAGACTTTTGCCATAGGGTGCATGCATTTGCCAGAGAAATAGAAAGACATAGAGAAAGAAAGCAAGAAATCCACCCCTGGGGGGATGGCCACACCCCGATCCCTTCTTCCTCCATTCCCTCCTCAGGATTTTGAGCACACACGCACACATGCCCAGCATGAGTTTCAAGCCTCTAGGTCTGGGACTCGAACCATGGGCAGTCTTGTGGGAGTTCTGCAATATAACCATTATGTAATCTGCTGGCTGGACCCTGGGGAAAAAATTGTTTAAAGATTTATTCATTTGTTTATTATTGTTTTTTAATTCATCAAAGAATGAGAAAGAAAAGGAAGTGAGAAAGCAAGCTGCCAGGTCAGGGACCTGAACCATGGTCAGCCATATGGGAGTCCAACACGTCAACCACCACACCACCAGCTGGCCTCTGGAAAAATTTTTTTAAAGGAGAGAGAGAAGGATTAGTTTCAGGCTCTTTAGAAGCATCTCTTACAGACAAACAATTAATGTGCTAATTAAAATCATTTATCCCTATTCATCAAGCAGGGTCTAAGGGTATAAAGTGAGCTGTGATGCCGTCCTCTAGTGCTAGTATTGTGCATCCCTTGTTTTTTTAAAAGTTTATTTTTTCTTTCATGAGAAAAAGAGAGACAATGACGAATACCCTCAACAGATTATCACGCTGTGACCCCCACCCCTCAACCTTCCCAGACAGTCAGGATCATGGTCGTGGGCACCTGGTGTGGATATGTCCACTGGGGAACCAAACCTGATCTTCCTTACGGATCCAGCATCGTTTGAACAGTGTATTACTGCTGCGCCTCCAAGCTGGCCCAACTGCGTGTTCTTTAATACAACCCATCTCTATAATCCATGCTGGTTTCTCTTGATCCTTTTAGAAATATTTTTGCTATATTTCTTTAGAGTAAAAGATAATAACTCTAGAAGAAAAGAAGAAATATATTTATTTTTTTTAAAGTTTATTTCTTCTATGCATGAGAAAGAGAGAGATAGCAGCACCCTAGTAGGGTCCTGAGCCATCCCTAGCTTCAGCCAGATCTAGATCACAGACACATAGTCAGGGAGGTCTCTGGATGCAAACCCAGAACTTTCCAGTACAAGTCAACCTTGCAGAGCATCATGTTTTAGTGCTGTATCACTCTCTGGCCCAGAAAAATTCCTCTTAAAGCACAATGTTCTAAACACTGAATACATCAAAATTTACATAGGAATGTAGTATGTGACAAATTGTATGTTTTTATGAACTTAGAGTGATGTGGTTATAGAAATTATTAATGCCTACATATTAAAACTTATATTTTAAAAAGCCACAAGACAAATAGGAAACTAGAAAAAAAATTTATGAGAGTTTTGCTATAGGGGGCATGTGCTCGCCAAAGAGACAGACAGAGACAAAGAGAGAGAAAGCAAGAAACCACCTCCCAAGGGAGATGGACATGCCACAATCCCTCTCCTCTCAGGATTTTGGGCACGTACGCACATGCTCCTGGAGTGAGTTTTATGCTGCCAGGTCTGGGACTCAAACTGCACTCGACTATGTAGGAGTCCAGTAACATAATCATTATGTCCTCTGCTGGTCCCTAAAAAATAAATTTTTTTTTACTGAGATTATAAACAAAGGTATTATTTAATATAAAAATAGATCACATATTTAAATACCGATAAGTAAAAGATGGAGTCCAGTTAAAAATGGACAAAGGGTATGAAAAGACAGTTCACAAAGAATAATGAAAGGTGATAATTATCATCAGAACTCAGGCTATTTAACACATATACCACCTCAAATACTTATCATTTCTTTGTGGTAAGAACATTTAAAGTCCTCTATTTTAGCTATTATTAGGAACTATAGCCACCCTGCTGTGCAGTAGATGACCCAAACTAATCCCTCCTGCCTAACCGAAACTTTATCCCCTTTGACTAATGTCTCTCTTTCCCCATTTACCTGCCCACCTCTTCCTCCCAGCCTCTGGTAATCCCTTTTGCAAGTTCAATATCTTTTTCGTTCCCATTTATGATAGAGTGTGAGCACACATGGAGAGAAAGATAAGCATCCTCCAGATAGTCTGTTCACACCACAATCCCCTCCCTCCAGTCTTCAATCCTGTCAGATCCTGGGCACTCTAGCATGTGCCTGACATATTTCAGGCTGACCAGGCCAGAGATTTGAGCTATGGTTGGCCTTGTGGGATCCAGCTTCTCTTAAGCAGTGCTTTACAACTGCACCGCAGAGTCACCAGAATTCAACTTAAAAGTAAAAGCAGGGTGGCGTGGTGGTTAAGGTGACTGGATCCCATATAGCAAACTGCACTATTTGAGTCCCAGACCCAGCGGCTTGAAAAACATGTCGGGCACATGTGTGGATGCCCCAAATCTCCAGAGCTGGAGGAGAAGGGATTGTGGTATGGCCATCCCCCCCAGGAGTACTTGTACATGCTCTCTCTCTTTCTCTCTCTCTCTCTCTCTCTCTTTCTCTGTTTCTTTCTGGTGAGCAAATGTACTCTGCAGGAAAAAAAAAAAAAGAAAAGAAAAGAAAAGTGAAAGCATATGGCATTTTTCTTCCTGTGCATGGCTTATTTCACTTAGTGTAAAGTCATCTAGCTTAATTTACATTGATGCAAATGACAGCTTTTCCTGTTTTTTAAAGACTGAATAATATTCAGTTATATACGTATATTATGTATTTGAAATCCGTTCATCTTTTGAAACTTAGTTTGTTTCTATATCTTGGCTACTGCAAATAATGCTCCATTGACCTGTTGAAGGAAAAGCATGTCTACTGTACTTTCCAAAACCTAGAAGAGGGGTGTGCAGATGTCACTTCAACATACCGATTTTTCTTTCTTTAGCTATATACCCAGCGGAGGAATTGCTGATGTGAATGGAAATTCTATTTTTAGTTTTTGAAGCACCTCCACAGTGCTTTCCAAAATATCTTTTCTTTTTATAAATTTTTAAATCATATTAATCTAAACATAAATATGAAGCCAAGGAAAAATAGGCTGTACTCCTGTTGATTATTCAATTCATTTATCTGATGCAAAGTCATTCACAAAGCTTTGATGAAAATAGTCTAGAGGCCAGCAGGTGGCATAAGGATTAAGGTGCTGGACTCCCACATTGTCAATTGTAGTTCAAGTCCCGGATTTGATGGCTTGAATCACACCAGGCACATGTGCATACCCAAAACTGCAAGAGGAGAATGAAGGAGAAGGGATTGTAGTGTGGCCACCTCTCACTCCCCCACCCCCACCCCTGGCCAGGGTGATTTCCCTCTCACTGTCTCTCTCTGTCTTTCTCCTTTGATACCATAACATGCATCCTTCTTTCTACTATTTTCCTTGCCTTTGCGATACTTTTCCAGGTGGATGTGGAAACACACAACAGCCAGAAATTTGGGCTCTTACTATTTCTGCCTACCACACCATTGCTTGTCCTACATGGTTGCAAAAGGGAGTACGTACTTAACCAACTTGGCCACTTCACATGTAGTGATAATTTAATCCTTACAAAGCCACCGGGACAAAGGTATTCTAATCTTGAGCAACCTAAGACTGAGAGAATCAAATGTATTGTCCAAGAGAAAGCCCCAGGACTAGCAGCTCGCAAAGCTAGAATGCAAACCTTACTACATCCCTTCAGTGGAGAGTAGACATCAAATCAACAAGAATCACGAATAACTAGTGTGAACCGCAACTCCATAAACAACTATGTATCTTTCATCAATACTTTTTCATGGCAATTAATGAGGCACATCACTTCTAAAATAGTTTTGAAATGACATAATTGTATTAAGTGTAGAAGGAAGGCAAAAGGCTTAGATCTGAATTTATTAACACAAAAGATCCAAAATAAATGTCAGAATTTTTTGAGATTTAGCTAAAGTAATTGGGAAAACAGTTTCAAGTCTTCATGAGCACTACCGATGAGAAGATTCAAAACATCCTGATCTTTATTTTGTTTGTTTTTAACTTTACAATGGCATATCATGATACTGGTCAAATACATATGGCTTAGTTTATCCCAAATCTGCATGTTAGAGTCTCTGTTGAATGGATTTGGGTTTTTAGGTTTACTTTTCAGTATCTGATTTAAAAGGAAAAAGGACTCCTTAACACAGCAGGCACCAAACTTGAGAGAAATAGCAGGAAGAACGTAGGAACACGAATTCTTTCTCAATCCCCAAAGAGATGCTGTTCTAGCAAGACTCAGGTCAGAGGGCTGGGCACTGCTGGGGCAGGTCACATGGCTGATCCAGGGCAAACTTGTTTTGTGAAGAAACAGACAACTTCTACCTATGAAGCTGTTGTTCTTGCAACTTTTTAGCAACAGTTAGCTGTTCCAAAATGACAAGTGACAGGAAAGAACATTCTGATTAAACTACAGATGAATGGAGTTTTCTTCCTGCCTCCTTGGGAATATTGTGAGCATCTTACAAAAGGGGTCATGTCCTGTTTCTTTCTCTGGTTGCTACAACTGTGGTTTGTATATTGGCTGTATCACTAATGTGAATATATAACCCAAAAATGCCAAAAAAAAAAAAAAAAGAAGTACTTTCTTC
>NW_006159542.1:2437832-2442984 GCF_000334495.1 Tupaia belangeri chinensis
TTTCCCTAACCTTCAACAAGCGCTGTTTAAAGTCATCTTTATTTTTTCTGCATTGGAAGCAAATCCACACGTCTTTTTCATATCCTACTGTTAGCACAGAAGGTGAAATACTGACATAAATGAAAAGAGTTGCAAGTTCAGCATTAATATAAAACAGGCAAACCCTGTTTGAGGGTGTTTATAACTCAACAGTGCCCCCTAGTGTGGCTATAAAAATTAGCACGAGCCTAAAAATCCAAAATAAGTCAGGCTGGAGCAAATTAGAAAACATTAATGAATTTAACCTTTCAAATCAAGAAATTTGTCTTTTGGGGTGAGCCCATTTACTTTCTAGAAATACGTATATGACCTTCTATTAGTAATAGGGAGTTAACAAAGATTGGGGACCAGATAGTGGCACAGCAATGAAATGTGGTGCTCTGTGAGGCTGACCCACATCAGAAGGCTCCAGGTTTGCATCTGGAGACCTCCCTGAACATACCAGGCATGTGCAGTCCATGATCCAGGGCTAGCTGAAGCTAGGGGTAGGTCCTAGCATCAAGACCCTGTTGAGAATGTGTTCTTTTTTCTCTTCCTCTCTCTCTTTCTCTATATTAATAAATAAATGTCTAAAATAACAACAAGATTCAGGAAGGAAGAAATGGCATCAAGACATGTGCATTGTGAAAGAAAGAGAGAAGGAAGAAGAGGGCGTAGTCTTATTGCCCCAGAGCTACCAGCTAGAAAGAATATCAGGAACTTGGTTGATAATAATAAGGCATTTTTTTCTGAGCCAATACCCATTTCTGTTAGTTTCCTCATTGGAGAGCTTATGTCATTGAAGTTCTTGATCGTCTGCTGGCGCTGATGCCCTCTGACCACCAGTGTTCTTCATTCTTCTGTGCAATAACTGGCACTTTTGTTCCACCAATGTTCCTGAAGTTGAAGATCAGCCTTCTTTGCTTAAATAACGATAGCTCTTTCCAGAAAATTTCTGACTCCTGAGAATTTGCAATAATTTGAAATTATAAAAAGAAGTAAGGCTACGAAGCCCTTCAAGAAGTTACTAAGCCAGCCAAGGCACTAGCTAACAACCCTAGAGTATGACATGCTTAAAAACTTACCTGGTTGGGGAAATTAAGACATCCCTAGAAAGTATTAAAAGCAGAGTAGTCCATGCAGATGATCAAATCTCAGATGTTGAAGGCAAAACCTCTAACCTAGAAAAAAAAAAAAAAACACTGAGAAAATAACCCCCCCAAAAAGTGAGAATACTATATGAGAAATACTAGATACCATTAAGTGCCCAAACATCTAAATAGTTGATATCCTAGAAGGTGAAACAGCTAATAAAGGCATTGATATTCTATTCCATGAAATTCTGGAAAAAAACTTTCCAAACCTAGAGAGGCATTCAAATATCCAGACAACCACAGACAAAGACAAAATGCTAAAATTGGCAAGAGAGAAATCAGGCAGACATCAGACCTCTCATTAGAAACAATAAGAGCAAGGAAAGAATAGGGAAATATATTCAAAGTGTTAAATGGAAAACAGTTTCAACCAAGAACTGTATATCCAGCAAGATTATTATTCATATGGGAGGAAAAGATTTTTAAAAAAAATAATTTAAAAAAAAATAAAAACCTGAAAGAGTTTATCAACACCAGACCTGAAAGGAGTGCTTTACCAGGAAAACTAAAGACACACATACAGAAGCAAGAGAACAAAAATTAACCAAGAAGGGACCAGCACATGGCATAATGGCTACGTTGCTGGACTCCCATGTAGTTGACCTCAGTTCAAGTCCTGGACCCGGTGGCTTGTTTTGCACACTAGGCGCATGTGCGTGTGGGCCCAAAATCTTGAGAGGAGGATGGAGAAGAAGGGATTGTGGCATGGCCATCCCCCCTGGGGGGTGATTTCTCACTTTCTGTCTCTCTGTCTCTCCCTGTCTTTCTGGCAAACGCATGCACCCTATAGTAAAAACCCCTCCAAAAAAAATTAACCAAGAAAATGACCAACTTAATGTCATGGACAAGAAATATCAAAAATAACTTTGAATGTTAACTTCCAGGATTTAAATGGAAAGACTGGACCACAGTAACACTGCAAATTCAACAGAAGAGAGATTAATTACATAAGACTGAACAGGTGAAATAGAATTTTGACTTTTGAGTAAAACATAACTGATTTTTTTACCATGCTTTGTTTTCCCCAATTTAAGAATTTTGCTTTCTTTTGAGCTGTTGACAGGTTCAGCAATTTGTTAAAATGTTTTTTCTTCTTATTTGTTTCTTTCAATGGAAACATCAACTTTTCCCTTCCTGACCCCTCTAGAATTGGAAAATATTTGGGAGTATTCTTATTTTGTGGCAGAATGGTTATTTTCACAAGTTAAACTGTTGCCTTGAATCAGAAATTGGAAATACTCATTATTGGACAGGGCTTTGACTGAAATGTCATATCTAAAGATTAAACCAGAAAACTATGGAACTAAGGTAGCTCTCACATAAGCCAATATAAACTCTTGGAAAGATGGCCTGGTACTATAAATAGCTCTGCCTGACAGAGAGGATTAGAGAAGCTATATACATAATTCTTAGCATAAAATAACCTGGACTTTTCCACCCCAGCATTGTAATCAGTAGAGAATGAAAAGAGCAGCCACAACCAGAAGATTATCTTGAGGAAGACTTTGAAGGAAGAAAAAGAGACTGATCTTTGCTAGCAGATGTATATAACAGAATACTTGGTAGGCAGGGCTGAATTGAGAAGGTTTATATGTGAATTGTGGGCTGGGTGTTTGCTTTTCAACAGTTTGAGTAGTTGACATGTAAATATTTTCTCAAAAAATATTTAAAACCATACTGTGTCTGATGTTATAGAGTAACAAACAAAATTATAACAAATATTTTGAACATTATCTTTAAAATTAAGTTTTTGAAATTTTGAAAATTGTTTATTAACTGTCAATAACTATGCAGTATAAGCAAAAAATTTTTGATATGTAAACTAAATGTGGGAAAATGTAAAAATAAATACATAAATAACTTTTTTCAAAAAAAACTTACCTGGGTTGGGCCAGCAGATGGCGTGGTGGTTAAGGTGCTGGATCTCACATAGCTGACTCGAAGATTTGAGTCCAAGGCCCAGCAGCTTGAAAAACACCCAGGGCACATGTCTCCTGAGAGGGGAATAGGGAAGAGACTGTGCCATGGCCATGCTTCCTTGCGGGGGAAGGGGTAGATTTCTTACTTTCCCTCTCTCTCTGTCTCTCTGGCTAGCATCTGCACCCTATAGAAAAAAAAAAAAAAAAACTTACCTCTCACTGAACCCAACTGATGTCCCAAGATGGAGGATCCATCATGCACTTCTACTCTTATACCTTCCTTCCCCTGTTGTTTCACAAGAATTTCTGTAGACTTTCTATCCCCTCTTTGAATTCTCTTGTTTTCCTTTTTTTTTTTTTAATAGAGAGGGAGATTTTTGCTATAGGGCCTGTACATTCACAGGAGAGACAGAAAGCAAGAAATCCCTCCCCCCCCACCCCCAGGCCATGCCCCAATGCTTTCTCCTCTTGGGAGTTTGGGCATGAACACACACACACCTCAAGTGAGTTTTAAGCCACTGAGTCTGGGACTCAAACCACAGTCAACTACGTAGGAGTCTAGAGACATAACTATTCCCACCTGCTGGTCCCAGAATCCTCTTGTTTTCAACACTCCCTTCACTGTTTTGAAGAGAACTTCTTGAATCAATGCTTTACTACATTAAGTTTCATCATGACTCCTATATCAAACAAGGTCAATAGAACCTAAATTACATGGGGAGGGAAATATAAGCATGCTAGAATAAAGGAAACCCTCATAGTTACACAGTAGGTGTTAAGTTACTATCGGAAATGGATTTAACATATAGTTCATTGTAAATAATTCTGCTTGACTATTTAATAGATTGTTTATACAGTACTTTTATCCCCGCTTTTGTATCTTTGAAGTTTAGAGCTCCCTCTATGCACTTCTCTCTCTCTCTCTCTCTCTCTCTACACACACACACACACACACACACACACACACACACACACACATGCACGCACACATATGATGAGGAGAGCCATGCTAGCATATTATATTTAAAATTCCATTTTCCAAGATGGAGGCTAGGGGCAGTCTTGCAGACCCATTCTGTCTTCTTGTTGTTGTTTTAATTTGCTCTATGGTGCATACACACACTCGCCCCTGGTGTTTTTCAAGCCACTGAGTCAGGACTCAAACAGCACAGTCAGCCTCATGGGGGATCAAGCCACTTTAATCAACATGTCTGTGACTGGCCCCAATTCTGTCTTAATAGAATTCATTTTTATTCATGTGTGCACTCTGTATCTTAAACCCGAGGTGCAAAACTTAGGGGAAATTCTTAAAGACATTGGAGTAGGCAAATATTTCTTAAGTAAGGCCCTAAAGTACAGGCAATAATCCCAAAAATAGACAAGTGAGATTACATCAAACTGAAAAGCTTCTTCACATCAAAGGAAACAACAGTGAGAATGAAAAGACGACCCTCAGAATGGGAGGAAATACTTTTAAATTATCCCTCAGGCAAGAGATTGATAACCAGAATATATAGAAACTCAAGCAGCTCACCTGATTTTTAAAAAATGAGTTAGTCAATATAAAAAATGGACAGCTGAACTGAATAGACAACTGTCCATGGAAGACTTATGATTGGCCAAAAGTCATATGAAAAAAGTGTTCAAAGTCTCTTGTCATAAGGGAAATATAAATTAAAACTGCAATGAGATACCATCAAACCCCAGTCAGAATGGTTAGGATCAAAAAAATAAAAACCGACAAGTGCTGGCAAGACTGTGGTGAAAAGGGAATCCTCTTATGCTGTTGGTGGGAATGTACATTAGTAAAAGCTCTGTGGAAAACAACATGGAGGTTCTTCAAAAACCTACAAATAGAACTACCATATGATCCAGTAATCCTATTCCTTGGTATTTACCCAGAGGATACAAAAATACCCAGTTGGAAAGAACTTGTACATCCATGTTTACTGCAGCACTATTCACAATTGCTAAAACACAGAATTACTTAAGAGTCCAAAAATTATGTCTGGATTGAAAAAACTGGCATATATATATATATATATATATATATATATATAT